>NC_056744.1:1388951796-1389151796 GCF_019279795.1 Protopterus annectens | reverse complement strand
CGTGACTGATTGCTTTGGTTGAACAAGAGTGCAACTCCATCTGCAGGCAGTATCACTAGTCATATCATGGCTGAATGAATGACCTACCAGACTGCCTGCCGTCTGCATTTGTGTGTGCCTGCCGTCTGCATGTGTGTGTAGCAAAGATCTATTACACAGCAACATACAGCATAGTTGATCTTTGCCTGCAGAGCTGGATTGCCTTTTTTTAGTTAGGGTACTTGGGTATTGCACAGGGCACCAATTTCTCCAGCTCTGGAAAATACTTGGTGTAGAGTGTTAAAATTGTAAGGTTTGTAGATTTAATGTCTAGCTTATTTTTAGTACATGAAATAACTAGAATGAGTTTTATATGTGTTTCATTATTTTTTTTATTTTTGATATTGATATAGCATCTTTTGATATATACAAAGGTTTGTGTTTCACAGTTGCTGTTATTTACTTCTTTAGCGGGAGAAGCAACACTACTTCGCATTTGCTCAAGAATGATTTATTTTACAGTTGTTTTTTCCTTTGCTTATTTCAGTCTTATTTGTTACTCACCTCTGTAACTTTTGAAGCTGAGTTGCAATATGAGAAGTGACCTTACATACATCCATTTATATTTTTTATGTTCCTGTTTTTTAATAGAGCAGGCGTATTGCTAATTGTTTGCCTTCTACTTAATGACTTGTACATTTTGGAGTGAAGTTTCTATAGGCAATTTTTGAGTCATTTATCTATCAAAGCCTGTTAGGCGTTAATTATGCATCTCTTACTTATATACCTGTTAAACTGTCTGCATTTCTAAAAGTAACTTAACAAACAACTCTTTAAGATAGACAGGACTTTCCTGGTGCTAATATAGTATCTCTTATACAAACATTAGTATGTTTGCAGGTATTTATTTATTTGCCTTTGATTACTGGTAGTCCAAATGGACAAAGCCCCTTTTCAATGGAGGCCCAGGGAGAAAACTTCACATTATGTACATTTTGACCAAGGGTTAGCAAGAGTTAACAGTAAAAATAAAGAATTTAACAATGACAGTTAGGGGTAAGTTTAGCATAATGGTTAAGGTTTTGAACTCATAGACACAAGATAAAGGGTTTGTTCCTAACCTCGGGTTATTGGCTAGGCTTAAACTGGCCCTTCAGGGCAGATAGCCTAGTATGCAATCATGAACCTGTGTGTATTTTGACAGGTAATCATCATTTTGCACATATATATATATATATATATATATATATATATATATATATATATTCACTTTAGATTATCGAATTACCAAAAACTCGAAACCCTTATGTTTTAGCAACATCTCGTTAAGGATATGTAGGAAGGACTGTAGGAAGAACAACATTCTTCACTGTTCCAGTATGCATCCTAGGCACATTAATAAGAATATAGTCAAGAGCCAAGTCTTACATTGCAAGAGACTGCATACAGACAGGGAAGAATTAACAGATGCTATGAGTCGTCTCACCACAGAGTTTGTTGAGAGAGGGTGATATCGATAAAGTGATAGTTGAAGTAGACTTACATGAAAGTCACAAAACCAAACCTTACTACTCAGATGAACACTTAATGAGTGTACCCCCAGATAAGCAAGTCTCCTCATTACCTGTCAATAGGCTATGTCTTACTTTTTCTAATGATGTTTTCAAGACGTGACATCATTAAAAAGAATTGGTCCATTCTTCTCACTGACCCCGGGATTAGCCGGGTTGTTGGTTCTACACCCAGTTTTAACTTTAAAAATAGCAAGAATTTAAAAAAGAAACTCTGCTATAAACAGAATAAAACATGTGACAGGTTTGTCTCACAATGTAGAAGGACTTTCCCATGTAGAAACTGCAGAATATACAATAACATTTGGTCCACCTGCACGATTTTACACCCTGTGCATCAGAAACCTGTAGAGTTTCTATTTTATGCAGATTGTTCTACTAAAAACATTGTGTATTTTGCTAAGTGCAATCTTTGTAGTGCATTCTATATCGGTAAAACCAATAGAACTATAAAGGAAAGGGTGATGGAACATCTTAATGATATCAGGAACAGCAAACTTACTGATGCATTAGCTAACCATGTCTTAGACTGTGGTGATCAGCACAATTTTAAATTCTTGGTCTCGCAAAAAATGAATGTGAGCCTTAGAGAAGGTGATATTAACAATTAAACTGAATATGCTGAACTAAGGTGGATAGTGGACTTTAAGGCATACTTATCACCTGGTCTTAACAGTACTGTATCTTTAAAACCTCTCTTGAAAAAAAGAGGGTTGCGTCACTGATTTTTAAAGAATTTTTATTAGTTATTGGTTTTATTTAAACCTTGTGTGCTAATTTATTTCTGTATTAAGGTCTGAAGAAGAGGATTGCCTCGAAAGCGCTTACCTAAATCTGTGTTTTGTAATAAATTTCAAGTATTTTAATTTCCAGCCTACAAGTCTCTTTACCTACATTTATACATATATTTTTGGGGTCTTGGCTCCACCATCTCTCTATTCTCTACATTTTTTTTTTTTACTCACTTCAGATTTTCGCGTTTCTAAAAACTCTATCATATGGTCTTGACCATATAGGTTTCGAGTTTTTGGTAACTCGATAATCTAAAATGCACCCATATATATATATATATATATATATATATATATATATATATATATATATATATATATATATATATATATATATATATAAAATACATACACATATACACACATTTTAATTTTAATGCAAAGATAACAAATGCATATTTTATACAAACACATTCATATTTTACTCAAGCAGTTAAAGTTCTGTTAAGACCAATAAACAGGAGATTTATTATAGTAGCGTGTAGATTTTAATAGTATTAGTTTAGTCTGACTACATAAGGAGGAGGTTCATAATGAGGTTGGTACAAAGGTAGGACCATTTTATTGATAGATGTGTTTTCATTGAGATTTTATGATGCAGGTGGAATGAGAATTTGAATAAAAATGGAAAGAGAAGGGCTGAGATGGATTACATGTGGTAGGTGTGGATTGTTGGTTTGGCTGAGAGGTGACTATTGAGCTTGTAGGATGTTCAGTATTTTAGGCAGAGAATGGGGTGCGGCTTTGGTAAATAGTGAGCAGTTTAGGTCCAGGACATCAGACATGAATGAAACCAGAAAATATTGCAGATCCTGAGTGGAGGCATTGAAAGGAGGGAAGTACTGAAGGAGCAGAAGCAAGAAACACACTGATTAATGTGCCCCAAAACTGAGTAATGACAGGAGGAAATATGCATGGAGGGGCACATGTCCAGAAGGACATCAAGGCTTGAAAAGTGTGAATCAGCAGTAAGGATGCAGGCAGAACAAGCCCTAAACAAAGGAGGAGGGGAAAAGCTGAGAAAAAGGACTTAGACTCCAGGAAAGGTGAGGAAACAGATAGACTGATATGTTGGGGGGAAAGGTCATAGATTATGAGGCAGAAACAGGTAATAAGTTGAGAAGAGGATAGAGAGAATGAGGCCGGAAACCATGGAGTTTATAGTGACTGGTATGCCATTCTCAGGGAGCAAAATGGCTGCAGACTAGACAACAAAGCTGCAGCTAGGAAGGATAACATAGGAACAGTACAGACTTCAGATGGAGGTAGAGGTGGGTAATGTTCTTTTAATCAGAAAACTGAATATGAAGATTGTAAGTTGGGGAAGAAGAGGTCCACTTTCTAAGCAGTGTTTGTTAAAGGTAGTACTTAGGCTGGAATTAGTCGATGCCAAATGGAACTGAAGAATCCTTGGATCAGTGGGAAAAATAATGTCATATAACCATACATGGGAGTTTGGGAAAATAGTTGAAATAGCACAAACTAGCAAAAAGCTGCCATGCTGTAGGATGGAAACTCATTCTCAGAAGTATTATTAGTATTCACTAGCACTATACCTCAGAAGAAAGGAATTTTATTGTTCAGTTTCTATCTAAATGAATGAACATAACAGGAAGGCTTAATCTTAGAAGGCAAGCATGTACTGGAAAAGACCTGCATGTCATGGACAGTGTCCACCTAAGTGTAGGCAGTATACACTTGCTTAAGTTGGGATTTCAAAGGTATACTAGAAATGCTCTGCCTTTAAATTGGGTAGGAAGGGGAGGTTTAGAAAACACAACTGGTCAGAATGAGGAAGAAAAGTATTCAGTTCTGGCCAAAAGGCTGTAAAGAAATGATCTAGGGTGCTGTAAGCCCTTTAAAGAAGAACGAAGAGGTATAGACCCAGGTGTTTATGAGTGAAATAATCAGCAGGAGTAAACAGAAAGCTGGGTAGGTGATGAATGAGGCTGGTGTATGATGATCACTGGTTGTCACACTCTGCAATGACAGAAGGATAAAAGTAGAGGACTAACAGTCTGTGTTAAGCTAAGGATAAGCTGTGAGGTAGTAGAGGAAGTGGCACAGGGGCTAGTGCAAGGAGTCCTTAAGAGATAAGCACTTCAACCATCAGCCTAGAGAGCAACAAACAGGAACATTTGTGGTTAGATGTAGTGTATCAACATTCAAACACAAAGAGAAATTATGATAAAATCAGTAGAAGGGTGCAGAAATGAACCAGGAGGAAATGGTTATGCTCATGAAAGTCTCAGCTTCCCTAGTGAGAGTAGAATGTTTCAGCATCCAATTATTTAAAGTGAAATGCTCTGCTAAACTATTGGACTAAACTGGATTCAGGTTGCTGGTACAGGAAGCAGCATGGAAAGAGAAGATCATAGACATTTTATTCCAAAGAAGTTAAGATTTAAGACAGTTAAGTGAAAGCACCCTTGTGCAATAGTGACCATGTCATAGCGTATCAGTTTGGCAGAAAGGCATAGTAGATGCACGCATGAAACTAGATCTTGTCATAAAGATCAAGGTCATAAGAAAGAAAAAGCCAATGTGGTTTACCAAAAAGATAAAGACACATCAGGAACAAGAAGAGAGCCTTCTATCTACAGATTGAATAGTCTTATGTCATTAGTCAGTAAAGCCATGGGCAAACTACTGAGAGCAGAACAAGTAAAATTACTAGAGTCCATCAGTCTCCAAAGTGAATGTCAGCATGGACTTGTAGCCAACAGATCTTGATAGTCTAGTCTTATCGTGTTGTACATCTGTCTGACACTGGAATATGGCAAGGGGAAGTATTTGATGTATTATTACTTGACTTTAGCAATGCATCTGATTCTTTCCTCCACAGATGCCTAACTGGAAATATGGGGAGCAAGGAGGCAGGGAAGAAAGAAGTCAAGTGAATCAAAGAATGGCTAAATGGAAGGAAGTAGAAACTAGTGGTGAGGGTGTACTATAAACAGACAGAAAGTTGCCTGTGAAATCCGAACAGGTGCCAGTCCCAAAAATGGTACTCTGAGATATTCATGTCAAATATCATCAGCTGAACTGAAAGCACAGTCAACCTATCCACACATTGCACTGAAACTGAGTGAATTATGTTAGCTGAGAGGGAGGAACTAGGAGAAAGAAACTGAAAAGTGTCAGCTGAATTCCAGTAATGCAAAACACAAGGTCTTAAGCCTAAGGACCAAGAACCCCCAGAAATGAGTACTAGTTTGAGGAAGATAACAAATTAGGAGCTAGTGAACACGAGATTTTCAGTCCCAGCTTAAGAAGGATGTGTAAAAAAAATAATAAGATGTTAAATTGCATCCAGAGAGGACTCAATATTTTTTTCTAAATGTCATCAGTTGTGTGACCCAGTGCCATTCTGTCAGGCTTAGAAAATGAGTAAACCAGCAGATCTTGACTTCATTTGTTTTAACAGAATACATGGAATACATTTTATAAGACAGAAATGACCTTTATAACTTAGTGAACATCAAAATTCCAACACTTTTCATGTGGGAGTTACTGTGAATAATTATTTTGAGGCAAAAAGCCATTTAGAAATTAAATTGAAGAGTATTGAATGAAAATCACATAAAAGTTTCAATTTTGGTTTATACACACTGCCTTTCTAATATAAAAGCCTCAGAATGTCTGGTTATTTATAATTAAAAAATGTTTATTATGATTGTCATGCTTGTTTTGTAGGGCTATCCAGGACCTCCGGGATTATCTGGTCCACCAGGAGGACAAGGGTTACCTGTAAGTAATGTACAACAAAAGCATTTCTAAAACTTTCGTGAACCAAAGGTGTAATAAAAGATATAATGAAAGCTGTCAGACTGCAATCTGCATTAATGTATTTTCATTAACTTTGAACAGAAGTTGGCTTACAGTTTTTTTAAATTAAAGCATATATAACTAATGAATATGAATATGTAAGCAGTATCAGTTACTTTCTATATAGTATATATTTTGACAGAATAACTGTAGTTGTCTTTCCAGGAGTTAAATAAGCTTTTGCTTTAACAACACACATTTAAAGGAAAAATGTGTATATACAATCTGTTTTTCTGGTCAATAGGCCATTGTGATGACATCAGTCATTTTGCAAATCTTGAAGATGGTGGTTTTATTACAAAGGTGGTAGAGAAGAACCATTAAAGGTAAATGATTTGTGAAAATCTTATACCTGGGCACAAATGAACTCTGTTGGGATAATCCGCAGACCTGCCTTAGACCCACTTGCAGTACATTTGTCCTGACATAACAGAAATACTTACTGCTAAGAGACAGATGCATAGTAAGTAAAATTCAGTGATATGTACAAAACAGTTCAGTTTACATTACATCTGGTATTATTTCTATATCATTCCGGATGTAGGCATAATATGTTCCTTTGTGAGCTATGTGTAAAAGCAGTAAGTGTACCATGAACCATGCAGACCTTAGGCAAGAAAGCAACACAAGCAAGATGAGCCATTTGTCTTGATGTAAGACCCTAACAGGTAAGCTGCAGAACTGCAGAAGTAATAAAAAAAAGAGCTGTCCATAATGTTGCTCGAGGCAATGTGCCATGCAAAGTGCTGAATGTGGTCATATTGAAGAGAGATGATATGAGAGCAAGAAATTTAGATGGTAAATGAAATGCAGCTGATCTCTCCCCTGACATCAGCAGAAGATACGGAACTAAACTGCTTACATACTCAGAGCAGTGAAAGCCATGCTGAAAGCATGAATCTGACTGTTCACCCCATCACCTTACCTTAGAATAGCTGATGTAACCTACTGCTTCCATATGCTGTGGTCTATATGCACAGCCTTGGAGAGCAGAGGCACCACAGTTTTGTGCCACAACTAAAAAAAAGCTGGCCCCTGGAGTCGTGCATCCTCTATACTCTGTGTGCAGTTTACTTGTATCTTAAAGATAGTGTATGCAATGGTGTACATCCAAGACAGTCCACCTTGTCCTTGTTATCCGTCTGTTGACAGATTTTGTCACAGGACTTTGTCAGTTTGATTAGAAATTATCATCAATGTGCATGTACTGCTGTTGTGACAGCCATGCCAGAATCTACCAACTGAAGAAAAAAAGTCAGCAAGTGGTATTTAATTTGACAAATGTTCCCACACCACACCGTGCTTTCATTTGTACTTTGAAATGGTTATTGCTAAAGAGATCTGGTAAAGGCAACGTTTTCTGCTGTAGTGCTTACAAACATGTTGGGACTTGTCTTCAAGCCAGAGTCTGTATTATTATACACAGCAGCTATGGATGTGCTTGTTCATAGGACAGTGTACAGGATTATGGCCATGATCTGTTAACGAGCAACTTCATGTCATGCAAGATTTGATTACCTCAGCCTCCATTTGTCTAACTGTGTGAACCTGAGCAAATTACTTTACCACACAATGATCCTGGACTGTGTCTGAAGAATTTTATGTGGTCAATGCTCTACAGTGGTTAACAAATAAGTAAATAAAACCTCAGGTGTTAAGAAGACAGCACAGTTCAGTACTGAGCGTCTAGCTTCTGGAATGTAGTTGTTATTTGTCTGTTGAAATAACACTTCACTGGAAGAAAAAAAAAATTTACCTCTGAAATTGACTGGAACCATCTGAGAAGGAAAAAGTGAACCATTTCCTGTGAAAAGACAGCATAATGGTTTTGAAAGCCTTGGAGAAGTACAGTGCATGCAAAAAATCTGTATAGAAACACTGTTAACTATGGACCGACAGTGTCTTTGCTTCCTAAGTCGGGAAACATTTGTTTGCACTAATGCAGATTGTATTGAGTGTTTTATATACTAATTTAGAAGTGCAGCAGACATGTAAGTTATATTAATGCATTGTGTGTGGTGATGCATGGAATTAGTTGTACAAACCTTGTTCAGCCACAGTAAGTACCCTTATGCAGTGTACAGACAAAGTAGTCCTTCCATTTTATGTAGCTGTGCATGTTTCTGAAAAGTCATATGCACATTAGTATAGTGCAGTGAAGTAATAATACTGCTCTATTTCAGGCACTCCCTTGGTTCATGGCCAGACCCCTGTATTTCTAAGCAGAATTACAAGTCATAACTAGATTTTTATGCCAGTATACTACACCGTTTTGTCATGTTTTGCATGTCAGTGGTACAGTTTTACTGGCACATACATATGAAACATAGTTGTCAGTTTATTTCCTGTCAGTACGCAGGGTGCCATTAACTGCATGCAGATGGTAGCAACAGTGAAAAGCTACTTGGAATTTCGAGGCAAACTGTGACTCCACTGATGTCAGAATGGTAGACTTTTCCCATTAATGTGTAGCTTGTTGCTGCAGAATTTCATTTTCTAACTGTAACCTTGAGAATATCTGCACACCTGTGTTGTTCATTAAGACAGATATATATGCAAATAAACATGTTAAAAACTAATAATGTCATAGAGCAAATTTTCACTGGTCAGTATTAATAATTATGTTAACTGGAAACAAAAACATAATAGACATTACAGTAAAGATAGCTGTGCTCCCATGTTTTCAAAACAGTGGCCGTTGGGTAATTTAGTATATACCTAGCATAATACAAAAGCTGCTGCTCAATTTAATTTTATTAGTTTAGAAGCATTTGTTGCAAAACATGTTAAAATACAGAGTTCCAAGCATCTGTACACCATGGAGTTCTCTCGCCATTCCCCCAGTAAATAACTTTAAAAGGTCTGACGTAAGTAATGTAGAAGCAACTAATGGTCTGTTGGAGTCAGAGGATGGTCACATAGTAAGTCAAGTAAACAGCTAAAAATAAGTAAATAAGCACATTTACAGTTCTGTGAAATTTTCAATTAGATGCATTATTTAAAGATACTGAAATAGTCTTGGCTGATCCACTAGCCTTCGATTGTTCAGAGACATTTACTTTTTAATGATATTTTTGGACAGATGTTACTTGTTTGCTGTACTTATTTGTTGTCTTTTTCTTGGCTCATCGTGGTACCACTGATCATATGATCAGATCATATGTATATGTGTTAAAGAAATCATGCAAACATTGAACTGGTTAATTAGAACAGAATTATATATTTGCTAGCTTTTTAAACAGTCTCTTGTCTTTTTCTCTGTACATATGCTTAAAATGTATTTTGCTTTTTCTTATAGGGTCCTGCAGGACCAAGAGGACCTCCTGGGCCACAGGGCCCTAAAGGACGCAGAGTAAGTACTTTGCAGAATAATAATTTATACAAAAGTGGACGTAAAAGGGAAAATTAATGAATGCCTTGTTCAGATACATGAACTGACTGTATCATTTCATTTTAACCAGTATTTCAGGATTTTGTGTTTTTCTAGCTGGAGATCTGGAGTTACACAATACAAGAATAAATTAAAGTACCAAACAAAATGCAAAAATAGATTCACTGGTGAAAGAGCGGTGTCAGGTCCCACAAAGTCACACCAAGGCTGGGTCAAAAAACACACTTTCTTTAATTTTAACTTCAGGTTGAGCACTTTCATCTACATGCAGTAGACTTCATCAGAACACCTTGTCCTAATACATTGCTGTTTAAATTGTAACTACCTTCCAATCACATCCCAGCATCAATTAACCACATTACTTTTCAGAGTTTCTAAAATTCATTAACCATACAAATAAACTTGGGTAATAAAATTTAAGGTTAAAAGCTAATTAAAATCACATGATTGAAATTTCATATAATAAAATAAGTACACTAATACCATATACAGATATAAAAAGTACATAAAAATATATATGACAATACATTAAAAAAATATATACAAATATATACAAAAATAAATGTCAATGGAAAACAGTAATAAAATGCCCAGCTGTATTACCTAACAAAACATATGTTTCTATATTGAAAAAGTAACTATATGGTTTATAATGTATAAATATTATATGTTTAATAAGCTAAACATTCTATTGTTATATAAAGGAAAAGAACCAATTCAGGTACATAATAAGGGTTTGGTGGACATACATTCATTTAATCCAGGGGGGGTAGCTGCGTTCAATAAAATTTGCCATTTTACTTCCCTCTCCCCCAGCTTGGCTTTCACATTTCCCCCTCTAGGGTTAATCCTAACACTTTCTAATATGGCAAATTTAAAAGTGTCACAAGTATTACTAGTTTCCAAATGTCTGTATAGAGCATTATTTGTATATTTTTTCTTATACAATACAAATGGTCATAAATACGGTTTCTCAGTCGTCTACCTGTTTTTCCTACATAAAAACTGGAACAATTGGTGCAAGTAGCAAGATACACCACATGTTGGGTCTGGCAATTTCCCTTTTTAAACCTAATCAATGTTTTATTAGTGTTACCTAGGGTTAAGGTAGGATCTTCCCTAACTGCATGACACTGATTACAGTGTCCACATTTGCTAGTACCCTCCATTCTATTCTTTCCTTTCTCCCCATAAGTAAAACTCATTTGTATTTTTGTTTTGAGATTAGGTCCTGTTTTATACACAAAATGGGGTGCATCCCCTAGTTTATTGTGTACCCCATCTTCACACCTCAAAATATTCCAATTCCTCTGTATAATATTTTTCACTTCCTTGACAGAGGGATTGTATTGTAATATACATGCTCTGCTGAACTTCTTGGTCATATCCTCAACTAGTGTATTAATGGGTCTATTAATAGTGTCCTTGCCAGCACCCAACAGGGGCTTATACTTTTTCCTCCACTAACTTTTGACATACCCTGTAATGTCTTTAATAAGTTCATTGGGATATCCCCTCTCGCTGAACATATTTCCAATATTCTCTATCTCTGTTACCATCTCCTTATAATCTGAAGTCATTCTAGCAGCTCTGATACACTCTCCTTTAATGATGCTTCTCTTTTGACTTCTGGGATGATTACTAGAGAACTCTAAATAGGAGTTACTGAAAGTCTCCTTTCTGTATATTTTTGATTGGAATCCTCCTTCTGTAGAATAAACATAAGTGTCTAGATATGGGATTCCCATATTATTGAAATTATATGTAAATTTTAGGTATGTGCTGGACTTATTAAGATACTCCACAAAATTAACAATGTCATCCATGGTACCAGTCCACAAAATAGTGTATATCATCCAAAAATCTAACATAACAACTAATGAACTAGTACCACACATTGTTCTTAAAAATAAACTCATCCTCCCAATCTAATAGGACAAGGTTCGCATACATGGGGGCACAAGCTGCCCCCATGGCGACCCCCCCAAACCTGTTTGTAGTGTTCTCCTTCATAGTATGTATAGTTGTTGTCCAACACTATACCCATAAATTCTTCTAATAGACTTACTTTGTCCCAGTCAAATTGTGTATACCTCTGTATACTGTTAATAAATCTATTCATACCATCCTCTTTAGTTATACTAGAAAATAATTCGACTACATCGATAGTCAACAAAATTATGTTTTCTTTCCATAATTGGGGTTTTAGACGACTGAGAAAGTCTTAAGAATCTTTTACAATATGTGGGACCTTATCATAGATGGGTTTCAACCATCTATCAATAATCTTTAGGTTAGGCAATACAGTTGGGCATTTTATTACTGTTTTCCATTGACATTTATTTTTGTATATATTTGGATATATATATTTTTTAATGTATTGTCATATATATTTTTATGTACTTTTTATATCTGCATATGGTATTAGTGTACTTATTCTATGATATGAAATTTCAATCGTGATTTTAATTAGCTTTTAACCTTAAATTTTATTAACCAAGTTTATTTGTATGGTTAATGAATTTTAGAAACTCTGAAAATTAATGTGGTTAATTGATGCTGGGATGTGATTGGAAGGTAGTTACTATTTAAACAGCAATGTATTAGGACAAGGTGTTCTGATGAAGTCTACTGTATGTAGATGAAAGCACTCAACCTGAAGTTAATATTAAAGAAAGTGTGTTTTTTGACCCAGTCTTGGTGTGACTTTGTGGGACCTGACAAAAACCGCTTTTTCACCAGTGAATCTATTTTTGCATTTTGTTTGGAACTGGTCGGGTTTTGCTGGTGTATTTTGTGTGTTGGAATAAATTAAAGTAGTTAACAGCATTCTAGAATGTGAATAGCTTGTTAATGCTTATCAAGAGCAGATAAAATAAAAACAAGGTAGTGATATACTCTGAAGAAATTAATAAACCAGTTTAGTTAATGACAGCAGTATATCACATTACAAAACAAAAATGTATAATGAGCTTACATGTATGTGCTTTGGGAGACAAAAAGAAAAAATAACAATGTAAATGATTGTTTCAGATTTGAGAAATAAGGATCAGATGAAGTTTTCAAGCAGAAGGTAGGGAGGTGAAATAACAAGATACACAACAGTGAAGCAATACACACACACACACACACACACACACACACACACACACACACACACACACACTCCTAAACCAGAATGCTGAAACACAAACCCTACTTACCTGCTTACTTGCATATATAGCACACTTCTATTTGGCAGGCCCATACCTTGACAAACAGCACATTCCTGCAAATATGCATTCAACAGATTTCCCAACGCCAACACTCTTTCAAAAAAAAAAAAAAAGACTCACTTGACTACAACATACACACTCATGCATACCCAACATACGTCCTTAGAAGTTAGTTCAGCCTGACTGCAACTGCTGTATATGGAAGTATTTGCACACTCTCACATATTTGCCTTGTGCAAGTAACTTTGAATTGATGTGTGTGTCCACCTCACTAAAAGAATACAAGACCTAAACAACATGTCCTACATGGACTGACTCAAAGCCCTGGCACTATACTCGGTATCTTACAGACTACTAAGAGGTGACCTGCGTCTAGCATGCAAGGCATTCTCCAACCCATTACTGTTGGATTACTGTAAATGGCATTATAAATACTCAGTGTATGGATGTAAACCTCTTCTGCAGCATCAACAAAATGGTTTGAAGGAGATGTGTATCTCGCAGTGGGCACAGCTGCTGTGGAACAGAACCCGCATCCACGTAAAACAAAGTTTATCCCTATCTATATCCAAGTGCAACTTAAATCTATGACTGGGAAACAGAAAACTTACCCTAGGACTTCTCCCTGTACTACTAATGGATAGAAGCAGCTCCTAAATGTTTTATTCTATGCATGGGTCCCCTTAAGTAATCTATAGTATGATCCCAGTTATGCTCATTAGAGGTAATATATAATTAACGGCCATGGGATGGGTAAGGCCAGTCTAACCAAATGGGATAGGTTATTTCGAGCACAAAAAGTGAAGTTGGCTAAACTTAAAATGGCCTGCAAGGGCAGCTAGCCAAGTACTTACCCCCCATGAGCTTATATCTATACCTGTATATATATATATATATATATATATATATATATACATATATATATTATTTTGCATTTTAAAAGTATTCCCAAAATACTGCATAAAGGAAAAAAAACAAAAGACAGAGTTAAGTGTACTATGGAAGTAGAAATACAAAACAAACTGCTTAGAAAGGCACACACAGTGTTTACATTGAGGAAATACTGCAAACTAGATTTAGGAAGCACTTCTGTGAGGCTGTAGGTTCATAGGTACATAGTAGACTAATGAATACAAAGGCCATTATAAACTTAGTTATGTAACTCAAATGTGACCCACAAATTTGATTTATATAGGGGTTGATTTACTGGCTGCCTCTGTCCATCAGAAACATAGGTTCCTCTATACTATCTATAAAGAGAAAAGGTATAAATCAGAATTGGAAGAACTAATCTTCACCCTCATTCAAAGAATTTATAAGTTTTGCAACTGAAGTCTGTCAACTACAAATCATTATAATTAAGTGACGAACAACCAGGATTACCTCTTACTACAGTACATGGACAAAACTTAGAGATCTGCTTGACAAGCAAAAATAACTGCATTTTAGATTTAATGTAATGTATAATAACCTGAATGACTTGATGGTTAATGGACATTCCAGTAAGTAGTTGATCTGATGTTGTCAATTTTTGTTCATTCTTGACGAATGGGACTCGGTTCCGGTCCTCGGAACCAGCTTGGCCGTTATACAGCTCTCGCCAGCCAAAAAACTCTCGAGCTAAGACTCTACTCAAATACCCCTCTCTTCATTACCTCAGATCTCGTTTGCCGCTCTGTTAGCAAGACGTGTCAGCTGTTGCTCTCAGCTAAGTACTTAAAAATTTCTGTTTTTAAGTTAATTCCTTATTTTTTCTCTCTCGCTCTTTATATATATATATATATGTGTGTGTATATATATATATATATATATATATATATATATATATATATATATATATATGTATAAGTCTTGCAATTGTAATTACTCATGGGTATGACTGTTTTATGCCGTTGTGGGTGTGAATTACATCAACGATAGCCTCTACATTATTAGAGATAACCATATGTAGGTAAATGCTCTGCTTACAATTGTTTGCATATTTTCTATGTGTTTAAACCCCTATATGTAATGATGCTCTGCTTACTAATTGAATAACCAGAGTTTTTTCCTCCTTTTGACTTTGTATTTGCATTACTGAATGTTAATTTTGTATTATAACATTATCTCTTTCTCCTCTTTCCCTCCTGTACCAGCTATCTCCTCAAATCGACCCTGTGTTTTTGCCTGGGTTGCATTCCCTCTATTATCTCCACTAAGGTGCTCTCTGCACATTAACCTTGGACTCGTTCAGGACACTGTCTCCTCCTACCAACGTCTACCTCAAGATTGCAAGAAAGTATGTCCACCTAGTCATGCAGCACTAAGTTTTAACCAACTGTACCTGCTAAGCTATTAGACTGCCACTACCTAAGCAGCCAGCAGCTACCCTTTCCCCTCATTCCTCCATTACCACCTCACACACTCCTTGGATAGCTACCTAGATTATCCTTTCTCTCCCATTTATATAGCTCTCACCTGGAAGCTGCCCTGTTTGCTATTTGCACTTCCACAGTTGCCCACTAGATGTCACCCTCTCCTCATCCCTATCTGGGATACTAGTATTTCTTTTCTTTACTACACTTTTATTCTTACCTTCTTAACCTAATCCCTTTCCTCCTTCTAATACCCTGTCTTATCCTCTCCTCCTAGGCTACCTTCCCTTGCCTTGACACCCCTTGCCTTCTCTGATACTTTTTCCCTTCTCCTCTGGTCTACTGTGTGTGCCCCGCTCCGCTCCCCACCCTACCCCCATATCCCACCCACCCCAGGGGTCCTACCTTTACCTCTCCTCTAGACACACCTCCTTCTCTTCCACCCTATCACAACCTTAGATATTGTATACCACCCTCCACCTACAAATCCACTTACCTAATATAACTAACCCCACCCCCTCTATCACTTACACACCTAACATATTATAGCCCCTACTATATACCCTTCATTTCCATAGTACCTCCATCCACAACACACTAGAATATCATACTGACTCACAACTACCTCTCTACAACTTCCACTATGCCCCAGCCACAAATGAAACTACCTATCTCCTTATTATTATTCTTTCTCATAACCACCTACTTCCTAACCTCCTATGAACACTCCTTAACTGCTTCTTTCTCACTTCCCTCTAAACATACCAGTATACCTGTAACATCCCCACCTCCCTCCTTCTTACACACCTCCTCACAATCCATATACCTACTTCCCAAATACCATAGGGTACTACACTGCAAACTACTACACACTAAAACAAAGAAAATTTTCGACACAATCATAAAACATAAACCTGAAAACTATCTTACATTCCTCCATCTACTACAAGATGGTGACATTCAACCCAACCCAGGCCCTCTAACTTCCAACAAAACTAAAAATCACCTCAAACCTCTCTCTCTCTCATTCAATGCATCCTCTGACTTATTATCCCTTGCCCATCTCAACATATGCAGTATCTGCAACAAAATCAGTCAACTCCATGCCCTACTAAAGTACACAACTTTGACATTCTATGCTTATCAGAAACTTTGCTAAAACCCTCTATTAAAGACATTGAAATTACCCCACCTGGATATAACATTCTGAGACTTGATCGTACCTCCAGAAAAGGACGTGGAGTAGCTATTCTATATAAAACAAAACTAAAGCTTACTCTTCTAGAACTTACCCTTAACCAAAATAATAATGCTGAAATAATTGGATCCAAAATTCAAATTAACACCACTAAATCTATAAACATCATCTGTGCATACCTCCCCCCTGGAAATAATATCCCCACCTTAGAACAACTTCTTGAACACCACTCTATAAACCTCCCTCAAGAAACACTATTCCTTGGTGACTTTAACATAGACTGGAAATCTTGTAGCAATGCTAACCCCACCTCCCATATAAATCTTTTTGGTTTCAAACAACTAATTGATAGTCCAACTAGAATAAATAATAAAAGCAAAAAAGAAACCACCTTAGATTGGATTCTTACAAACTCTCCCCTACAAAACTACCAAACTGGCATCCTTCCAGAAGACCTTAGCAATCACTCTCTTACTTATGTCATTAGGGCCAAAACTAAGCTAAACTTACCTACCTCACATAAAACAATATATTCAAAAAAACAATTTAATCCTGAAAGATTCCTAACAGAACTTTCACAATACAACTGGACCCCTCTTAAACATCTCTCACTCAACAATGCTGTTGAACACTTCAACTCAGCATTCCTTGCCATCTTAAATCAACATGCCCCAAGTTGTATCATTAGAACAAAGACCAAAATAGCACCCTGGCTAACCTCTAATACCAAACAAAAAATTATACTTAGAAATAAATCATGGAAAAAATGGCGTTCCTCCAGAAATCCAAACGATCACCAAACCTTCAAAGAACTCAGAAACAATACCAAAAAAGCTATACTTTCAGATAAAAAGAATTATTACCTTGAACTACAGCAATCAACCAAAAAAGAACCAAAAAAGTTTTGGTCGACTATCAATAATCTACTTACCCCAGGGAAAGTAGTTACACCAAACCCACAACATTTAGACCCTGATAACCCCTCTTTAATAGCCAATAACTTTAATACCTTCTTTACTACTTCCATACAAAATCTAGCTAACCACTTAACACCTGATTCTTCCCAACTGCTCTTAAATAACATCAACAACTGCCTTCCTCCCCTGCAACTTCAACCCATACCTACCTCCTACATACAATCTCTTCTACAAAAACTTAAACCCTCTACCCCCTCAGCTGATAACCTTCCTGCTGAATTTCTTCAAGTAGCAGCCAAAGTTATAGCCTACCCTGTTTCCATCCTCATAAACAGATCCATAAAAGAAAGTACTTTTCCAGCAATCTGGAAGATATCTCATATCATACCCCTACACAAAGGAGGCAAATCCACAGACCTTTCAAACTTTCGTCCTATAGCGCTATTATCTCCACTAGCTAAAATCATGGAAAAATGTATACACAAACAACTACTTAACCATCTCCTTCATAACAACCTACTAGCAAACACTCAACATGGATTTAGACCTTCACACAGTACTACCACTGCTCTACTTTCCTTTACCAACACTATCAACTGTAATCGTAACAACAACAAACTAACCTCTTCTCTTTTCCTAGACCTGTCAAAAGCCTTCGATATGGTCAACCACACACTTCTACTACACATATTAAAATCCCTTGCTTTGGATACCTCCTCCTTAACCTGGTTCTCTTCTTATCTTGAAAACCGGCAACAAGCAGTACTCTGGAAAAACTGTCTATCTTCCTTACTACCTATCTCTTTAGGAGTACCACAAGGATCCATACTAGGCCCACTCTTATTCTCTATCTTTATTAATGACCTCCAAGCATCTATCCAAAACACTACATGTATACAATATGCAGATGATTCCACCATTATCTGCACAGCTTCCACTCAATCTGAACTCCACTCACTCACACAATCTACCTTTTCTATCGTCGAACACTGGTTCTCAAAAAGATGTCTTCTCCTCAATCCCAAGAAAACAAAACTATTACTTTTCTCACCTACCCACAAATCTACTCAACTTAACTTCTCTATTACTGCAAGTGATAACTCCCTCATCTCCCCAGACTTAACAACTAAACTACTTGGTGTTACTATTGACAATAATCTTAGCTATGATTACCACATCAATAACACTATAAAAGCAGTTAATAAAAAAATTGGTTCATTGTACAGAATCAAACCCTACCTTACACCAGAAGCACGGACCACCTTAGCACAAACACATCTTATCTCTACCCTATTGTATGCCTCCTCTATTTACACTAATCTCTCCAAAAGCAACCTGAAGAAACTTACTACATCCTACCACAATATAGCTCGCTTTGCCACAGCATCCCAGTATAAAACACACCACTGTCTAAACTTAAAACACTTACACTGGTTGGAACTTCCTAACAAGATTATATATCAACAACTCTTAATATCACATAAGATATTATATCAACCATCTAAAACACCTGCTCTCAGTAACCTCTTGATCCCTTATAATAACTTGAAACAACTACGTTCTGCTGAAAAGCTTCAAGTCAACACAACTCGAATTGCCAATTCTGCAGGTAACTGCCTTTTTTCCAACGCAGTAGGCAAAATATGGAATAACCTCCCCTCTCACATTACCTCTATAGGCTCCTTTGATCTTTTTAAAAAACAACTTCTTGCACATCTTAAAAACTTCTGGCTCTGCTCTTGTACCAATCCAGACTGAGAAACCTTATACCTTCTACTATCATACTTCCTTACTTCTCAACTGCAATCTTTCTCTGTGTTCTCAATCAACCTAATGACTCTACAGTTTCTACTGTTCTCACAAAAAAAAAAAAAAAAAAAAATATATATATATTTTATATACACTAATATGTATGTAATGACCTGAATGGATTGTAGTTTTAGAAATAATTAATGTCTTTCTCAATATGTAGATAGCACTATATATGTTCTATTTTTTTTCTTGTTCTAGACTAATAAGTATCCATGGTAACTCAATGTCTGTCAAAGGAACTTATAGTAAATCTACAATTTGTATAACCTTGTTTTAAATTTGTGGAGCTTTTCTCCCCGGGCCTCCACTGAAAATGGAAATTATCCAGCTGGACTAGCCCGGTCAACAAATGTAAAATAAAATAAAATAAAATAAAATATATATATATATATATATATATATATATATATATATATATATATATATATATATTATACCTTTATATAATTGTTTCAGCTGTGTGTTTGAATACTTTTGGTAATCTCCATTACCTTTGTTGGTAACTCCCTCTTCCACCTATCTTACCTCTTGTGGTAATTCTTAGTACCATTGTTAGTACCACTTTTCTTTCTTTCCCTTATACCTTTTTGGTATTCTCTACTACCATCGCTGGTAGACCTTCCATCTATCCTTGGTGTGTGTGTGTGTGTGTGTGTGTGTGTGTGTGTGTGTGTGTGTGTGTGTGTGTGTGTGTGCGTTTAGTGTTTGTTACATTTCAATATAAATTATTAAAATGGAAGAAAAACATAAAGGCATTTCTGGATTTAAACAATGCCAAGACTGTGGAAAAAAAGATGCCCAATTCTGATGGGCATCTTTCATGTATTTATTGTCTAGGAACTCCAGATCTCAACTTAAATTGTGACATCTGCCAGGCCTTTAGTCACCGGGCCTTGGTTAAATGTCAAAATAAAGTCATTTTAAAGGGCTTGTTGAAAACTACTTTTAGTGAAGCTTTGTCCAAGTCTGATTCCCCTTCCGAAATCAGACCCTTCCAAAAAGAAGAGCCACTTGGTACCTGTGTCTCCCACAGCACCACTGGCCCAAAAACATAAGGCTCCAGTTCTGACTACCTCCTCAGAACTGAAAGCAAAGGTACTGAAGCTGCAAATTCAAGGATCCTCGGCACTGACTTCTGCTGCTACGGTGCCTTCGGCACCAGCATCAGCACTGGCATCTTTGGTTTCCTGCTCAGTGCCGACGTCTCCAATGGCACCTTAGCAGGCTTTACCCACCCTCTCGGTGCTGAAACCAGATCCGAATCTTCCCAGGATGAGGTATTCACCTTCCGTAGACCTCTTTGTGGGCCAGCTGCCCACTCCTTTTCTGGACCGACCAGAGTCTCCTTTGGGATTATCCTTTCGATCCTCTAGGAGTCTCTCAAGGTAGATGTCATGAGATTGGTGGATCAGCTGTTGGCATTAGGAGGTATTCCTGCCCCTTCTCAGGCCCCTGTCCCTCGTGGAGTTGGGGTATCTTCTCCATGGACTCCTGCACTATCTCCTCCTCTGACTTCCACCGAAGGTTCAGAGCCCAGCACTTTGATTCCCCTGGTACCAGCTGTTCACTGCCATTAGGCATCCCTACCTTGGCACCGGATATTGCTCTGACTTCTTCAGTTCCCTCCTCAGAACTGACAGATTCTTGAGGCCACCGAGACTCCACTGCCAGTTCCAGGGGTCTCAAATCAGCTCCCGTTTTTTATTCGGAGCTGACCTTGACTCTTGGGACTTTGTCGGTTGCGGGTCCTTCACTGGCTCCTGCTTTGGACGGCGGACTCTGAGAAAGGGTTGTGATCTCAGTTCTGAGATGGTCTTTCTCAGTTCTGGGTTCCTACTCCTCTTCAGGGTGTCCTGCCTTCCAGGTTATGGAGAGGACTTTTGCCTCTGCAGGCTGTCAGCTGGTCCCTCCTACATTGGAGGGTCACATTACCATATCTTCTGGTCCAGAGCTGACACCAATCTCCACAAAAGGACCGCGAGCACCGAAGCTTCAGGTTACCCCTGTACAGGGCCCCGCTTCTTCAGAGTCTTCTTCAGAGATTCCCACTGAGGAACCCCTCCCATAAGAAGATGTGCAGGAGGTAGTACCTGGATTCCCCGGAAGAATCTGTCACTGAGGACATGGATTTCTATGAAGGGAAAAGTTCCCCCTAGTCACCCCCGAAGATGTCTCCTTTGGAGATATCCTAAAGATCCTCAAGACCCGACCTCAGAGGAATCTGTGTACTTGCAAGCGTTTGGTGCTCGACCATCTACTTCCAGGGTGACCCCACCCGCTGGCGATTTTATTAAGCTGATCGCACAGCGGTCTTGGAAGGACTCTGATTCCATAGTGCCTATTCCCTGGAGACCAGACAAAATTCTATCCCCACCAGAGGACCACAAATATTAGGCCAAATGTTTGCAGTAGATGCCATGGTGGTGGCGGCTGTCACAAAGAAGGAACTCGCCAATGAGAGTCTTACTGTACATCTTCTTAACCTGGAGTCTAGAACGATGGACAGATTTGGAAAGCGGGTCTACACTTCATCAACCTTTGCACTCAGGTTTTTGAACTTTATGGCTTACTTTACTAGACTCCAGAGAGATCTGATTAAGGAGTTATCAGACACTGTAGCTGGAGCTGTGTCTAACAAGGTGCAGGATAAGGTGGCCTCTCAGGTAGCCACCCTGGAGTCTACATCAGACTTGTCCATGTAACATATTGCACTCACAACCAAAGACACGACCAGAGCAGTGGGTTCCGGTGTTGCCATAAGGCACTACGTTTGGATGTGCTTGTGTAAATTTTCAGAGCCCTTCAAGTCTTCCTTCATCAATGCCCCTTTTGACAAATCATCTTTGTTCAGTCCCAAGGTGAGGGACACACTAGCCAGGTATGAAAAGGATGGAGAGACCCCGTCTGCTGTGGGCATTCATTTTTCTACTCCTCAGCGATCCTACTCCAGCAGTCTGAAGAATGCAAAGATGTGGTTCAAGAAGTCCCAGGGGCCTTTCTATGACACACGTGGCAGTGGCTTCCCTCGGGGCAGAGGGGGGAGCTCAGATGGAAGATGGCATCCGCGAGGCAGAGGTGGCTCGTGAAACCAGGGTTCCAGATACTCCTTTCCTGGACAACCCTACCAGCACTCCTGAAAAAAGGCCCGATTGCTTACCTCTGCAAGCAGTCGGGGGGAAAACTCTCACTGCAGTCGACATCCTGGCGACAAATAACTGACGATACTTAGGTGCAGAGAATCATTACCAGAGGTTACCATATCCCTTTTACTGTTTTCCTGAGATCACTGAGAAAAATCCCCGATGTTCCACCCGATCAGAGAGATCAAGTAGCCATAAGAATTCAAAAGTTACTAGAAAAAAGAGTCATTCAATAAGTTCCACCAGACCAGATAGGATCCGGATTTTACTCCAGGTTTTTTTTAGTGCCAAAGAAGACAGGGGACTGGAGGCCGGTATTAGACCTCAGCATTCTGAACAAGTTTGTTTAGCATTCAAAAGTCCAGATGGTCACGGTACAGTCTATTCTCCCCTGTTTATGGGAAAACAATTGGATGTGCTGTATAGACCTTCCATATGCATATTACCACATAAATATGGACCAATGCTTAAGAAGGTATCTCCAGTTTCAGCTAGGGGCCAGACATTATCAGTTTAGAGTGCTACCCTTTGGCCCCACCACAGCCCCCAGAGTTTTCACCAAATGCATGACAGCAGTCACAGCCCATGTGAGACTACACGGATTCCGGGTGTTTCCTTATCTAGATGACTGGCTTCTCTCCGCCCCTACCAGGCATCTACTGCTTCAAGCCACAGACTTCATCATACACTTGTTCAGTGCTCTGGGCATAACAGTCAACAAGAAAAGTCACAGCTGTCTCCCACTCGGGACCTAGAATTCGTAGGAGCCCACCTCAACACAGTTTCGTATATAGCATCTCAATATATAAGGTTTCAATTTCAGCTAATTTTAGAAAAAAAAAACAATGTGCCCATGCTACTTGTCCTTCAAGCCCTAGGATTGATGGTGGTGGCAATCACCTTGGTTCCCTTGGCAGGATTTCACATGAGGATACTTCAGTGGCTTCTGGCTTCTCAGTAGTCCATTCTGTTTCATTTGATGACTCACTCGATCTTAGTAACAGGCTGTTGCAAAAAGGATCTATCCTGGTGGATGTAGTCAGAAGAAATCCTAATGGGCCTTCCCTTTGTTCCCCCTCAACCCAAGGCCACAGTGACTACGAACACCTCCCAGATGGGGTGGGGGTGGGGGGGCATTATCTGGGAAGAACAGTCCAAGGCACTTAGTCTCCACAAGAGGCCAACTTGCACATCAGTGTCCTGGAAATGAGAGCAGTGGTCCTAGCGTTGCAAGCCTTTCCGTCTGCTCTTTCTCTGGGAACAGTTGCAATCCAATCAGACATGTCAATGGTATGGTACAAAAACAAACAGGATGCAACTAAATCCTACCCCCTTTACCAGGAAGATCTCAGAGTGTGGCAATGGATGATGTCTTCCAACCACTTTCTTGTGGCAACGCATATGCAGGGGAGCTCAAACATGATAGCGGACAAGTTGAGCAGACATATTCTACTGCCTCATGACTGGTCTCTCAATTCCAAAGTGGCAAAGGAAATCTTTCACTGCTGGGGCCAACCTTGCTGCGATCTCTTTGCCTCCCCAATGAACATCAAGTGCAGCAGTTACTTTGGCATAATTCCCCCTCAGGTGGAGTTCTTGAGAGACGCTATCTTTCTTGATGGCCTTCGGGTCTTCTTTATGCCTTCTCCCATTTCCCCTCATACCTGTCTTCCTAAAGAAAGCTGAAAGGTTGCAAACCAAAGTGATCCTCATTGCTCTTTTCTGGCCCAGGCAAGTTTGGTTCCCCTTTCTATGGCCTAACTTGATTCATCATCTTTGGATTCTGGACCCAGTTCCAGACCTGCTGTCTCACCCGCAGGGATTGGTGCATCCCAATCTACGCACTCTCAAGCTCACAGCTTGGTTCCTCCAATTCTGTTAATTACCAGGCAGAATAATAGTACTTCTCCCGTAAAAAAAATTCTTCTGGCTTCCCATAGACCTTCCACCAGGAGACTATATTCCAGTAAATGGAAGAGATTTTCAGTTTGGGCCTCTGAAAACAATTCCTTCTTGGCACATGTTGAAAAAGTTTTGGAATTTGTAGCTGCCCTTGTTGAACAAGGAGCTTCTGTGTCCACCATTAGAGTTCAGTTAGCAGCCGTTTGTAATTTTCACAATGGATTTGACGACCATTCTTTAGCTTCCCATAGCCTGTGCAAGATCTTTCTCAAAGGTGCCTTACGGCTAAAACCTCCATTCAATGATTTATTTATTTTATTTTTATTTTACATTTGTTGACCGGGCTAGTCTAGCTGGATATATATCCATTTTCAGTAGAGGCCCGGGGAGAAAATCTCCAAGTATTAATACATAGTTTAATAAAAAGTGAACATAAAGTAATTTAAGCTAAAATAGTAAGAAGTAAGTCAAGTAAAAACAAAACATTTTTTTTTTTTTTTAGGAAATTGGGAAATTAATAACACAATAGTCTTACACATAAGTGAGATATAGGATCCCACATATTATGTCATGGGGAAAGCATAGTACATTTTACAAAGTAACATAATTAGAAAGCATAATGAAAAGACTGAGGATAAAGTAAGAAAGGAAGAGAAGGAAAGATAGGAAGGGTATCAGAGTTAGTAAAGGATGAGTTAATGGATTTAATTATCATCCTAGGGCTAAATAAAGAGTTATTTTATGAAAGAGAGGCAGAATTTACACCTATGAGAGAGTGGAGAAACACTCAGGGATAACTAGTCAGTGGGTCAGTTCACTATCTTAATGTATATTTGAGGAGCTAGGAGACCTCAACTGGGTTATTGGGTAAAGATGGGAGAGAAGGGAAGGTAAGGAGACAAGAAAGGAAGAGCAAGGCTAGTCTGGGTTAGTACAGGGGCATATCCATTTTTATTGAGATATTTTTTGAGATTCTTCTTGAAAATAGGAAGAGAAGTCAGAGATGAGATATCAGAGGGTAATTTGTTCCATAGTTTTCCAACTGAGTTGGAGAACAAGCTATCTCCTGCAGAGTTATTAGTTGTAGTCCTGTTGATCAAAAGTTTGTTAGAGGAACGTAGATGTTGCAGGTTATAATAAGGGGTAATGAAGCTGGTGAGTATTGGAGTTTTAGTGGGGTGGTACAGGGTTTTGTGAGCTATTATAAGTTGTTGTACTTCGATCTGATTGTGAAGTTCTAGCCAGCCAAGTTGTCTTAGATTAAGGCAGTGATAGGTCCTAAAAGGAGATCCGGTAGCAAATCTAGCAAAGTTGTTGTAGGATATAACTAGTTTATTAAGGTTTGTTTTTGACAGGTTGGTATAAATAGGGCATGCATAGAGTAAAGTAGAGATAAGATGAGTTTTGGCTAGGGTAATTCTAGTAGCTGGGATAAGAAATGGTTTGATTCGATATAGGATTCCAATTTTTTTGTTCACAGTTTTTATAGTAGAGTTAATGTGATTTTAAAAATTAAGTTTATTGTCTATTGTAATTCCAAGTAATTTTGTGGTGGTGTCAGGAGAAATACTAGTATTGTTGTTGGAAGTGATAGAGAAATTTAGGGGGATTTGCTTACGTGTTGGCGAGAAGAGTAGTACCTTTGTTTTCTTAGGATTGAGCAGAAGGCAGCGTTGAGAGAACCATTGCTCTACTGTGTTAAAGGCTTTTTGGGTAAGAGATTGAAGTTCAGTTTGAGAGGTAGCTGTGCAGATTATAGTGGAGTCATCTGCATATTGAATACAGGTAGTAAAAGGGATAGCTGATTCTAGGTAAGATTTAAACCAAGTTATGCTGTTAGGATCAAGTGAGAGAGAATTAAGAATGTGCAAGAGTATTTGATGATTCACCATGTCAAAGGCTTTAGATAAGTCAATGAATAGTGCAGAAGAAAGACTGTTTATGTTACGGTTAGTGTTGATGGTGTTTGTGAATGAGAGCAGTGCAGTGGTGGTACTGTGGGAAGGTCTAAAGCCGTGTTGACAGTTAGCAAGTAGTTTGTTTTGGAGAAGATGGTTTAGGAGTTGTTTATGGATACATTTTTCCAAGATTTTGGCAATGGGTGATAATAAAGCAATGGGACGATAGTTAGAGAATTCATTAGAGTTTCCCCCTTTGTGTAGTGGGATGATGTGAGATATTTTCCAGATATCAGGGACAGTTCTTTCTTTGATGGATCTATTTATCAGTATAGAAATGGGATAGGCAATAGCTTTAGCTCCTATCTGTAGGAACTCAGCAGGGAGTTTGTCTTCGGAGGGGGTAGAAGGTTTAAGTTTTTGTAGTAATGATAAAATATATGACGTAGAGATTGGAAAAAAGTGAAATGAGGGGGGTGTATTTACATAAACAGGATGTAGTTTTGAGGTGTCAGGTGATAGTTGATTTGCAAGATTTTGTATAGTATTTGTAAAGAAGGAGTTAAAGGCATTAGCTATTTGTGTAGGGTTGTCAGGGTGAGAGTCTTGTGGGTAGAAGATTATTGATTGTGGACCAAAATTTTTTTGGTTCCTTATTGGATATTTGTTGTAGATGAAGGTAGTAGTTCTTTTTGTCTAATAGTATGGCTTTTTTAGTGTTGTTCCTACATTCTCTGAAGGTTTGATGGTCAGTTTGGTTCTTGGAAGTACGCCATTTAGCCCAGTATTTGTTTCTGGTAGAGATTTGTTGTCTAGTATTATTGCTTAGCCAGGGGGCAGGTTTGGTTTTGATTCTAATTTTGCGTGTAGGTGCGTGCAGATCTAAAATAGATAGGAATGTAGAGTTAAAGTATTGTACTGCATCATTAAGAGATAGTGACTTTAGTGGAGTCCAGTTACATTGTTGTAGTTGTGTTAGAAAGAGTTCTGAGTTACATTTTTTTTGGAACGTAATGTTCGGAAAGTGGTAGGAAAAGTAATGATGTTTTTTTTTCTAATAATATAGGTTAATAGGTGATCATTTAGATCTTCTGGTAGGGTGCCAGAGGTGTAGGTTTGTTGGGGAGTATTAGTAAGTATCCAGTCCAAAGTGGTGTCTTTATTATTGCTTTTATTAATTCTGGTAGGGCCTGAAATGAGTTGAGAGAAGCCATGTAGGTTAATATGGGAGGTAGGATTTGAGTAGTTACAAGGATTCCAATCAATATTTAGGTCACCTAGTATTATTGTTTCTTGTGGAACATTAGTAGTGAGCCAGCTAAGAATGCCCTCAAGAGTGTTAATGTTGTTTCCTGGGGGGAGATATATACAAATAATATAGATAGCTTTACGTTTGTTTAGTTGGAGTTTAGAGCATATTAGTTCTGCATTATTGTATATGGGGAGGTTCAGGTTTATGCTGCTGATTTGTAGCTGAGATTTGTAAAGAATAGCAACACCTCCTCCCTTTTTTGATGAGCGGTCAAGTCTAATTATATTATATCCTGGTGGGGTAATTTCACAATCTTTAATAGTGGGTTTTAGCCATGTTTCTGATAAGCATAGGATATCGAATTGGTTAGCATCAAGGAGTGCATATAGTTGTGCAATTTTTTTGCAAATACTACGTATATTCAGATGAGCTATGGTGAGAGAGTTAGTAGATTTGGATGGTGGTATAGGTCTAGTGTTGTTATTGTTATTGGTTCCTATGGTCTGGGTGTTCTGTGGGCCAGGGTTTGGATGAATGTCTCCATCCAAAAGCGTGTTATGGAGTGTTTGTTGTTTCGGTTTATGATTTTTGACAAAGTAGTAGCTAAATTCTTTTGTTTTCTGGTTATAGAGTTTAATGTGAGCTAGTCTGTGATATCTGGCAGGAGAGTAGTTCGATTTATAGATGGGGTTTTGGAATGACACAGGAGAAGGTGTAATAGGTGAAGAGGTATGAGAAGAGGGAAATGTAGGGATAGAGTGTATGGGTTGTTCATAGGAGGTTAAGATATAGATCGTTGTAAGAGGAGCTAGAAGTAATAAGATGACTAGTATTTGGATTTGAGAAGGATTCCATACTATATGCATGGTTGGAAAGTGAGGTTAGAGAAGGAGAAGGAAGAATAGTAAGTTAGATAGAGTTTGAGAAGTATAATAAGTTATAATGAGAAAGAGGTGGAGGAGAGTTATGTAATTGTAGGGTATGAAGTATTAGAGGGGGAGGGATATTGTAATTAGGAGTTGTGTAATTGGTACCAATTGAGTAGGGATGTGGTTTCTAGAGGTATGAAAGTAAGATCACTGGGGGTGGGTGGGAATTGGGGGTAGGGTAGGGGAGCGGAGTGAGCCCGCAGGGCGAACGGAGCAGGTAGAGACAAGAGAGCAGAATGTGGAGGAAGACAATCAGTAAAGTGAGAGAAAACAACAGGTAAGTCTGATGGTGGGAGAAAGGTGGACAATATTCAGAGGTAGGAAGGAATAGAGGCAGGATGTTAGAGTAGAAGTCGCTGATAGCAGGATGCCTTGGGGCAAAGGAGAAAAGGTGGTTGCTAGGTATATCAAGAGACTGAGAGTGGAGTGAATGGGGGTCTGGTTACAGAAAGCTTACAGAATGGTGTAGGAAATTGCAGGGCAGAAGATAGTATTTTAGAAAGGTTACTGAAATGGGGTAGAAAAGAACAGGTCAGAAAGCTATTATTTTAGAGTTAATTCATTGAGGCGCCACCTGGTGGCAACTCATGGTATAGCAATGGTCTTGTCTTAGTTGGATATGGGGTACTAAAGAGGGACTGAGCAAGAGTCGGTTGCTGCGAGGGGGTAAGACTATGAAAGGAAATAGTTAAAAAAGACTGTGGGGGGGGGGTTGGCTGCTGGCTAGCCTGCCTGAGTAGTTAGTCTAAACTAGCAAAGTTGGAATTTTATTTAGATGTAATTTCTTCACATGTAATATCTTAGAGTCAGTGTCAATACATACATCCAAAACCTTTTCAAAGGTCAAAGTGTTCTGGGAGATGCTAGGAGGTTTCTTTAGTTGCCCTAATGTTTGGAGGCTTCCAGAAGGAAGAAAGCAGGTAATAGTTGCAGGGACACAACTGGAGCACAGCAATCCAAAACCTTTTCAAAGATCAAAGTGTTATGGGAGATGTTAGGAGGTTTCTTTAGTTGCCCTAATGTTCGGAGGCTTCCAGAAGGAGAAAGCAGGTAATAGTTGCAGGGACACAACTGGAGCACAGAATAAATTCTAGCACTGGAGCAGGACGCACAGCAGCCAGCTGAGGGGTTGAAGAAGAAATCCCTTAGATTCGTGGGATTTAACTTTAGTTTTGCAGTCTTTAGTACTACCTCCCTTTGAACCAGCGGCTACTTGCCATCTCAAATTCCTTTCCTGGAAAGCTCTTTTTCTAGTAGCTATCACTTCCGCCAGAAGAGTCTCTGAGATCCAGGCACTATGTGAGAAATTCCTGTATATAATTTTTCATAAGGACAGGGTATCATTGAGAGCTAACCCTTCCTTTCTTCCTAAGGTGGTCTCTGAATCTAATATTAATCAAACTACTGAGTTACCAGTTTTCTTCCCCAAATTTTCCAACAGAGGTGAATATTGTTTGCATTCACTGGACATTCACAGGCAACTACGTTTTTACCTTGACAGGACTAAAGAGGCCAGGAAATCAGATTGTTTATTTCCTTTTCTGGCCCAAAGGTGGGAAAAGCTATGTCAAAAGTGACTTTATTTAGATGGCTGAGAGATTGTGTTACTTTCATTTATGAACATAACAACTGAAAGTTACCTGCTCTTGTAAGAGCGCATTCAACCAGCTCAATTGCCACGTCAGCTGTTTTTCAGTCAAAAGCTTCCATGGACGAAATATGCACAGCTTCAACTTGGGCTACACCTCAGGGTCTACTGTACATGATCAAAATCTCAATTGATCGACTTTCATATGGCCAAGACCATATGATCGAACATTTGAAACATCGATCATGTAACAAAAAAAATACAAAAAAAAAAAAAAACTAAATGCGTCTAGCAGGGGGGCAAACCCCCCTGCACCCCCCCACTTCTTAAATATACCAGCTCCGAGATCGCACTACATTGCGGAAACAGGAAATCTTCCCGTTCCGCGCTGTATGGGGATCTCCATTCAGACCATTCCGGCTTTTAAAAGCTCAATCATATGGTCTCGACCATATGAAAGTTGAGCTTTTAAAAGTTTGACTATCTGAAGGGGACCCACTCCTCATACCTTTATCACTCATTACAAATTGGATATGGTCTCCAGGGAAAGAACATCCTTCGGCTCTATGGTTCTCAGGAATATCCTTCCATTAGCCCACCTAGGAAATAAAGTAGCTAGGGACTCTGTCCCTTCATCAAGAATGAATGAAGATTAACAACATCAGATAAAGAAGTTCCATCAGTGTTGTCGACGGTCATTCTTGACATCCCACCCACCTTCCCCATCCTGTAGATTTCCTGGAGGATCAAACCCTTGTCCTGGGTTTCCATAGGGTTTTTACCTTGGACATTGCTTCTGGTTACAATTTCTGTGTACAGTCTTACTGTGGTCTGCAAACTCGATCTGAGGTAATGAAGATAGGGGCATTATGGGTAGAGTCTTAGCTCAAGAGTTTTTTGGCTGGCACAAGCTGTATAATGGCCGAGCCCTTTCCAAGGATTGGAACCAAGTCCCATTCGTTAAGAATGAATGAAGATCAACAACACAGATGGAACGTTATGGTGAGTACATGACTTCTTTTTTTTCTTTTGTGTGTGAAGTTTAGTTGAAATTTTTTCATTTATTATGTTCACAAATCTCTGACTGCAAATATTGTTGTGATTATTTTACATATTGAAAATCCAATAAAAACTTAAAAAAAAAAAAATAAACATAGGTTCCAGTCCAAGGTTGCATTTCCATTTTCCCATCCATTGGTCCAAGTTGCACTTAAATAGGGATAGGGAAGAACTCTACTTCACATGGATAGGGCGCCTGTTCCAGAGAGTGGTAATTCTCTGAGAAACATATCTGTCTGTCCAACATATCCTATTTATGTTGCAAGCAAAATTTAGTTTTTTTTTAATCTACTAGTTCTGATGCTGTTTGCTTTGTGGATGTGCAAAAGGTTCATCAAAATAGGGTCCAGGGATGCCTTGTATGCCAGGTAAAGATCACCTCTCAGATGTCTGTGTGATACAGAGTAAAAAGATAGGGTTTTGAGGAGATCACCATAGGACATTGTATTTACTCCCTGTATTCTTTTTGTAAGGAACCTTTGTGGATATTCCATAAGTTTATTGGCAAGGCCTGAGTGGTGTATTGTATCAAATGCTTTAGTCAGATCTAGGTAGGCAGTAAGCACCCTTTTCCCCTCATCCATTGCCTAAGTTACCTTTTTCGTTTATCTTCTGTTATACCAAAAAATTGCTCTTTTTCATTTAGGAAAGGTAAAAACCTAGGTACTTATTTCAATCATTACAAACACCACTCACAATCTATGCTGTTACAGATTACACAAACCACTTTGCTTGGGGACAAACTTATTGGATGTGTGCCTTGTGGCCATTGTAACAACTGTAAACATGTTTTAAAGACCAAAGAGTTCTCAAGTAGCAACTGTAGCACTGTATATGATATAAAATGTTTTGCTAATTGCAATAGTGATTGGATAATTTATATGGCATGCTGCAGTTGCCACTGTTTTTATGTAGGACAAACATCGAGACCATTCAAGTTACGTATCTCTGAGCATCTCAGTGATATAAAATGTAAAAAATCCAGTAATGCGCTTTATAAACATACATTAAAACACTCCACAGCTAGGTTTCATTTTTTTGTTATAGATAAAATTTTAGGTGATCGTACAGTAAAATCAGGTTGGCATAAGAAATTAGATATTAAAGAGAAAAAAATGGATAATTAAGTTGGGTGCTCTTTTTTATCCAGGACTTAATGAACATCTTTGAATGTTTTATTTATTCATGAGTTCACCAATCATGTCTAATGGTTTTTGCTTCTAATTAACTTTTTTGTATTAAAGGACTTCTTTTTTCTTTTTGTTTTGTCACACTGAAGAAGGCTAAGCTAACTCTTTGCCGAAACCGGTCTGTGAGATTGAAGTCTGAATAATGTTTGACTAATAAACTACTTTTTCACTGCCATCCAGTTGCTGGCTTTATCTTTTTTTAGGGAGCACAAGCCAATACATGCTCCCTAGTTCTACTTGCAAAGGTTATGCTTAAGGACATTTTGGGGGGGGGGGGTTGGGGGTGATGGGGGGTAGAGCTGGAACTGAATTTCTCTGTTAACAGGTTCACTATATCTCCTGGCTTAGTGATTATGATACCATTAAGTACCAGTTCAGCGCATCGCTGTGTACTGCCCTTGAGGTTTCTAATATAGCTGAACAAGGCCTTATGGCTATCTTTCACCTAGAAGGCTATCTTCACCCCAAAGATGGCTTTGCTTGACCTAATTAGCCCTCTTAGTTACCTATTTAGTTTGATGACAGAGTTTTTTTTTATCTTTATGGGAATTATCCTTCCTGATTTTTGCCATATATTTTTCCCTTTGTTATATATATCTTGTTTAATGTGGGATGCCACCAGGGTGGTTTGTTTCTGGGGCTAGTCCTGGGGTTACTATTGGTATGTACAGCAGCCTCTGTGCTGCCATTGACATGGTTGTACAGAGTTTCTGAGAGTAATTCAGGATAAGCTGCTGTGTTCTCTTGGGGTTTGTAGGGGTACTGAATTTTGACAAGCTATACCTTAATCAAAGGTTATTTGCCTTGGAATACTTCCTAACTGTTACTATTTTAATGGGATTACAGAGTTGATTTTGATTTCAAAGGAAGCAGCTTTATGGTTGGACCTTACTAGAGAGGATGAGATATTGGGGGGGGGGTGCAGCATTCTCCCATATTTGTGAGCATGCATTCCAGTATGTTGGAGCCTCTAGTGGGCATATTCACTAATTGGTCAAAGGTGTTTGTATTATCAAAATCCAGGAATCACTGTGCTTGTAGATTAGAGACTGTGTAGGAATCACAGTGTATAGATGGGTAATTAAAGTTTCTCATGAATAGGGTGTTGGGTTGGATGGTAAGTGCCTCCAGTAGATCCAAGTATGTATTGTGAGTTTCTTGGGACATGGAGGGTGACGTATAGTTGGCTAGGATATAGTGCAGGATTCTGTCTGATGTGATCCGCATGTGGAAGAACTCCAGCACGTCATCCTGTTTAACCACCCTGAGGTATGCTTGTTATTCTTGTATATTGAGACCCTTCAACCTTTAGCCCTTGTCTGTGCAGCTACTGGTCTAAAATATGGCAACAATGAAATAACTTTAGCCAAAATGTAAAGGCTAAGAATATAAGAGTGTTACATATCAAATGGATTCAGTAAGCAGAATACTCTGATGATAGTGAAAGCTGATACATCTAAAAAATTAAACGGACATGAAGGACTTATCATATTATATATAACGTTATGTAATCTTTTTAATCCTTTAATGCTGTATTTTTTGTCTGATTACACTTATTCTGTTTACAGATAGAAAATTTAGTTCTCATAAGTGGAGATAGGGAAGATCAAATTTTCATGTGGCTAATTATCCTCCTTCCCTGTATGACCACAGACAACTACATACAATGCACATAATACTCAACTTTATGAACACCACATATGTGCTTCCACATGTTCTACACTGTTTGTAGTTTTCCACATGTTCTACACTGTTTGCGGTTTGCTATCTAGCCTGGGCAATAATTCTCATATCCAATAGGAGACAAACCCTAAATGGAGTTTTCTTGCCCCCCCCCCTCCGATAGGTGAGCTGATGCCAGCCCCCTCATTCCCATCTGTCTATCCATCCACTGTCTTCAAATCGTAGCAAAGTAGCTTGGGATTAAAACCTGTGGCAGTAGAGCCTCGTTAGCAGACTGTTTTAACATTTTTTGTCATATAAGTCTTTGTTACTAAGTATTATACACAAATATACATACTTGTTATTATAGGTTATTTTTCATAGGATTATTAAAGTGCAAAATTCTGGCAGCTTGACCCTTTGCATTTCAAATGCAACCCAAAAGTATGTAAGGAGCATTGCAAAACAAAATAAGTAGCACTACTGCTATCACTGTTATCAGCAGGACCGAAGAGGGGCAGAAACTGGACTGGGCCATCATATGGCACATTTAGGGTATTTGTATCAAACTTTTGCACGGTCCTTATCATATTAGTTGGGAGCAGCTTCAGAACAGAGTCTGTGATCCATTGGTGTAGTATGTATGTGTTTACAAACACACAGACATGCTTGTACACAAATGCTAACTCAAGCTGAAGTACAGAATATACATGACATCTTAAATGCCTATCTTCTTCTTTCCTGGATTGATCTTCCAACTAATCTTCTGTAGGTGATAGTATCACAATGGGATGTGAATTTCCTTCCTTCTCCACAGGATGGCTGCCTTGCACTCCAGTCCACTGGCTGTCTGTCTGAATGCCCACATTTGCTAAGTGCACCCAGGTTGCTTTAGCTGCAGTCTAATCACCATCCTTCTGCAGCTGTTTGGACAAACTCTGGTGTTGAATATAGTGATTATTGCCTTCTGTTGCAATTTTTTTCTCTTTCTATGCATAATGTAGCATTTATATTATTATTATTACTATTATTGTTATTATTATTGTAGTGTAGCTGTATGCCAAAGTACCTGTAACATAACTCAGCCAATTTCAGGGAATTATCTGTAGAAGCCTCTTCAGAACTTCTGTTTCTTTAAAAAATGACACAACAGATACTGGATTAGCCTTATTAACTTTTCTTTGTCATCCTAATATGATGTTCCATTGGCAACCTGCCTTAATTGTTTCTTTGCAGTCGTTTCATCTTCCATGCACTTCCTTTTCTTGATGCATGATTTTATTTTCTTCTTTACTACTTCCTAATGCAATTCATAAGTAGTCCTATGGCATTAATTCCTGCCAATTTTACATGATTTATTACAGCTATATTTCTCTACCAAGGGAAATAATTTGGTACAAAGTGAATGTTATTCCCCTTTCCAGATGTGAGACTTTACTTTCTAAATGATTCCAGCTTCTACCAAATGCTCTATTGCTTCCCTTTCCTCTTAATCACAGATGTGGACACTTCCAAGGTTACTACTTAGATATAAGGTCTGTCATGCATTTGTTTTGGGTTTTTTTCTGCACTTCTGTCCATCCTCAGCTGTTATTCCCAGCCTGTCAGCATCCTTCCTTGCTGCATCTGATGTTCTTTATATTCTAAATATTCACAAGGGCCACCTGTTCCTCAGTCTGAAATTTAGCATATCAATCTTTCCCTCCCATTCATTATCATCATCTTTTTCTTCCATGGTTCTCTTAAACCCATCCAAAATAAGCATAACCATTTCTACCATCTTTCTTCGGTTGTCAGTTATGCACATCCTGAGTCCAATATCACTGTATCCAATTTCCTATCCATTGTTACTCACTTGTTACTTACCTTATTGTTTTACCTGCAGTATCTATGCCTCATTACAACAGTGCAGCCTGCAATGGCCTTTTTACCAAAGGTGGTTTCAGAAGTCTATATAAACCAGAATTGTCAATTGCCAGTCTTCTTCCCTAACTTTACCAGTAAAGGAGAGTATTACCTTCATTTGCTATATGTCCACAGACAACTACATTTTACCTTCACAGAACAAAGGATTTCAGAAAATCTGATCAGTTATTTCTTGCATTTTCTTCCATATCTCTAGGTAATCCAGTTTCAAAGGTTACCTTAGCAAAATGGCTTAGAGACTGTATTACTTTTATTTGTCAGTTGAAAGGGCTCAAACTACCACACCCAGTTAAAGCCCGTTCAACCAGAACAGTAGCAACTTCTACAGTTTTTCATGCCAGAGCATCCTTGGATGACATTTATACAGTGGCCACTTAGTGTTCTCCACATACCTTTATCACTCATTACAAATTGGATCAGGTCTTGAGGGGATGGGCATCATTTGGTTCGATGGTGCTTAGAAACATTCTTCCGTGAGACCTCCCAAGACTAAAGTAGCTGGGGAATCTGTCCGACAGTCAAGGATTGAGTGAAGATTGACAACATCAGATAAAGAAGTTATGTCTTACCATAATGTTCCATCTGTATTGTCGATCTTCACTAATCCTTGACATCCCCCCCTTCTTCCCCTATCCTGAGACACTTAGTGGACCGAATCTTCCGTGGCTGGCATCATATTATGAGCACATATCTGGTCTCTGGCTATTATCTTTATTATTATTTTTATTATTACTGTAATTTCTACATGTCTGTCTGCCACTATGTTGGGGAAACTCGATCTCAGCTAATTTTGAGATGAGCATTATGGGTAGATCCTGGCTCGAGAGTTTGGAAGGCAAAAGCTGAAGTAAATGGCTGAGTCAGTTCCAAGGCTCGGAAACGACCCCACAGTCAAGGATTAGTGAAGATCGACAACACAGATGGAACATTATGGTAAGACATAACTTCTTTTTTTTTTTTTTGCAGGTAACCCATGGCGAATGACTGACAAACTTGCCCTATCATTCCATTCTGGCATCCTGCTGTCTTGCTGTTTTGTAATTAGTGAAGTAAAAAAAAAAAAAAACAGCTTTACTACTGGGTCTCCATCCTCTTCAAATTCCCCTTCATAATTTTTAGTAACTCAGTGTTTGGTTGACTTTCTAGTCATGAATGAATGAATCCTAGCACACCTCATACAAAACAATGAAAATTATGGTATTCCTTATATCCAAAGTACACTAAATACATAGTCACTAGGAACACTTAAATAGTAGTTCCTACTGACTAGCAGAAGCCATCCAGTTTAGAATAAGACATGCTGTCCTAAAAATATTTACCTTTTGCACAACACTTCATGAAATGCAGTAGTTACCAATGTGGCTTCTTAACACTTTGCTCTTTGGTTTTCCTGGCTGGGTTGCTTTCTTCTCAGAGTTTGCCACACGCTCCAGGGATCAAAACCTTGTCATCACAATGAGCAAAACATGCTGGAGGGATAGGTTCCTGACCCAGAGACTCCCCATACTCTGGAACAGACTACCCATACATGTCAAGCAGAGCGCCTCCTTGGCCCTCTTCAAGAGGAACCTTGACAATTGGATGGGAGATAGGAAATTCACCCCGTGGATCACGTCAGTCGCCCTGCTAGACAGGGTTCCAAGGAAGTAAATATTGTGGGAAGAATTATCCAGGGAATTGTTATGGCTAGGCTTGTATAGGCTCTAGGGCTGATAGCCTAGTACCAACCTATGAACCTGTGTTCTTCCTTTTCCAATGTAGGGTTTTGCTATTATCTTTGGTTTCTTCTCACATGCCACAAATGTGTAGCTAGTAAACTGGTTTTGGCATGCCTGTGTAAGTGTTTGTCTATATCCTGTGATGGGCTGGCAGCATGGCTAGGATTGACTTCTTACCTCATATTCCTTATTTCCAAGGATAGTCTTTAGCTTGCTACAATTTTTAATTAGGTAAGTGGTAATGAGAATTAATGAATAAAAGACTAATGAACTACTACCTCTGTTAGCACATGTAATGGCTACAGCCTTAAATGTAAAGTGGCATGATTTTTTTTTTTTGGACAAAAGACGGTTTACTTCTAAGAAGTTTACTTCAGAAGCCTCTTCCCTTAAATTTAGTTTGTAAACAACTAATAACATTTTTTTGGCTATGCAAGAATACCTGTATAGAAGTAAAGAAGGGTAGTCTTGTCAGGCATGCACCAGTATAATTTTGAAGTTATTTAAAGAACAACAATGGGATTCTGTTATTAAATGCTCAACTTCTCTGTCAATTTTTTCCCTGTTTACATTCCCTGCAATGAATAAACAACAGTACAGCATTTAAAATATTTAAATCGACTGCTTCTTTTCAGTAGAACAGTACCTTACCATACTGTGTTGGTCTCACTTTCAAAAAACTTTTATCCCGCCCTGGGAAAGTTTGCTGCAGTCTCCAATTCATTGATATCATCAAGGCCAATGAATACAGGTAGATTTTTGGCCAGTTCCCTCAAAAACTGACATCACCATGACCATCCTAAAAACCTACCAATGCTGTGATGTCACAGCTCCCTGGTTCTTCCCCTACCCATACAGAAAGTAAAGGCTAGAACAAGGAAACAGTACACGAGTCAAGTCTCCTGCCGTGAGCTGTCAATCACAGCAGGTAACAGCTCAAAGTCAACCTTAGACTGGATTCTGTCCACTTCCCTAAACCATAGCAACACCTCAGGCTATCTAGCTGACACCATCAACGATCATAACCCTACCACATACATATAAAATACAAGCTGCTATGTAATATGTCCCAGTTTAACAGACTTCACTTCATACCACTACAGATATAACTGGAACATTCTTAAAAACTTACCCCTTGATGACACAGTAACTCAAGTCAATAACATATTCCTTAGCACACTTAACAAACTTGTCTCTATTAGAAGAAAGCAAATCAAATCAAATCCTGACCCCTGACTCACCCTTTGACTCACCCAAGAGACTAGACAACTCATGTTAAAAAGAGAGAAAATATGGCACAAAACCAAATCTCAGAAGTCCAGGCAAAATTGTTGACACCTCTGAAACCTCTGTAAACTAAAGATTAAACCAGATAAAATAATATAGTACTTTAACCTGCAGGACAAACACTAATACATCTCAAAAAGATTCTGGTCATCTCTAAAAAGTGTGTTACTCCCTGGCCAAATTCCCAACATCTAGCAACTCTACCTCTGTATCTGCCCTGTTCAGCAGCCACTTCACTCAGTCAGTAATTAGTTCATTGAAAAATCCACCTAGCACACCACTTAGTGTCCTCCTAGCTAAAATGCTCATCTAACCCCCTTCTCTCTCCAATCAGTACCAACAGCTATCATTAGAAAGCAGCTACTGCAACTTAAATCTACAACCCCTGCTGCCAACAACTTACTCACTGAGATTCTTAAACTAGCAGCAGAAGCTATGTCCTATAAGCCAGTCTATTACAGAGAACTATTTTGCTTTAATCTGGAAATAATCATACATTATACTACTCCATAAAAGTATTCCCCTCCTCTGACCTCTCTAATTTGAGACCTGTAGTTATTCTACTGCCCTTATCCAAAATCTTAGAGAAACACATAAACACCCAACTTCTGTATCACCTCACCAGTACCACCAACACCAACAGAAATGCTGGCAACTTAGTATCATCTCTCTTCCTGGATATGTTCAAAGCATGTGACACTGTCATAATCATCATCAGCCCCCTTTTTCCACTTTTTTTCTACATGTGGTCGGGGTATCATGTTAACTGTTGCCAGCTCTCTCGATACAGTGTCACACTCCTGCCTTCTTCAACACTCATGCCTGGCTGTCGCAGATCTTCTTTAACACAATCCATCCACCTCTTTGCTGGATGTCCTCGCTTCCTCTTACCTTCTTCCTCTCTGTCCCAAGTCTTCCTCACCAGATTGTCTTCTGCTTTTCTGCACGTGTCCAAACCACCATTATCTGTTCTCTTTGTTCTTTTCTGCAATTGGAGCTACCTTGGCTTCTGCTTTTATGTCCTTATTTCTTCGTCTTTCTCACAGTGTGCATCCTACCACCATTCTCAGGCACTTCATTTCCATCACCTCTAGCTTCTTCAACTGTTCTGCCTTTACTGCCCAGGTTTCTGTACCATACAGTAGTACTGGTCGCACTGGTATCTTGTACACCTTACTTTTCAGCTTCTTTGGCGCACTCCTGTCATAGAATACACCTGACACTCTATGCAAGTTGGTTGCAGCCCTTCTGATTCTAGCTTTGACCTCTTCATTCAAACTTCCCTTTTTCTCAATCACCCCTCCCAGATACTTGAAGCTGTTTACCTTTTCCACTATCTTCCTTTCTATGTCTGTTCTCAGCTTCTTCTGATTTCCCCAGTTTGCTGCCATTACCACTGTCTTATCTGTGCTTAGTTTCATTCCATGTGCCTTCAGTTTTGCATTCCATTCTTCCATCCCTTGCTGAAGTTCTAGCTCAGAGTCTGCCTGTAATGCCACATCGTCTGCATACAGCAACTTTGTTGATCTGCCCCCTCCGACCTGTTTGCTGATGTAGTCCATCACCAGTGTAAACAGTAGTGGGCTTAGAACTGAACCCTGGTGTACATCCACTCCCACTGGGAACCCCTCTGTGAGGCCGAGCTCTGTTTTTACTTGAGTCATTGGGTCCTTTTACGTAGCCTGCAGTAATTCTACCAATGTTTCTGGGACTTCAAACCATCACAGTACTGCCCACATCAGCTTTCTTAGGACCTTGTCAAATGCTTTCTCCGAGTCTAGGAATGCCCAGTTGGACTATCTCCTCATCTCTAGCTTCTTCTCAAGTATCTATCTCACTAAAAACATCGGGTCAGTTGCACTGCATCCTGATCTGAATCCAAACTGCTCATTCCCCATCTTTCATTCTACTATTCTGTGTATCTGTTTATCAGTCACCCTCTCCAGAACTTTCATGCAGTGTGATAGGAGTTTTATGCCTCTGTACTGCCAACAGTTGTGGATGTCCCTTTTGTTCTTGTACACTGGCATGAGTATGCTTATTCTCCAGTCATCTGGGATATGCCTTCCTCTCCACACTATTATGAGTACCCTCAGGAGCCATTTCTTCCCTATCTCAACCAGCATCTTTATCATATCTGTTGTGATCTCATCTGAGCCTGCTGCTTTCCCTGACTTCATTTTCCTTAGTGCTGTTCTTACTTCTTCTAGGGTGGGCTCCTCTTCTTCTCTCATCGTTGGCCATTTCTGGGGCAGTACAGCTTCTGTGGGGTTTTCCTCATTCAGAAGCTGCTGGAAATACTCCTTCCATTTGCCTTTGATGTCCAATGGACTGGTGAGCAGGTTATCGCTGGCATCCCTTATGAAGGGTGTCTGAGTATCTTCTTTATCTTTCTGTCTTTGCCTTGCAACCTGATGTAGTTTCTTTGTGCCCCTTACTGAGTCACTTTCCAGAAGCTAGTAGAGTGCCTGTGATGCCCTATTCTTTGCTATTGCAACTTCTTTCTCAGCTTCTTTGTTAGCCAACCAGTAATTCTTCCTAGCCTGGTCATTTTTTTCTATCTCCCACTTCTTCCTACACTCCTTTCTTTTGATGACTTTATGGGCTTCTGCATTCCACCACCAGCTTTCCTTATGTACCTTATTTCCATAACTGCCTCGGCCATGTTTCTTTCCTGTAGTCCTAACACATGCTGTTTTTAGGTGCTGCCATTCTTGTTCAACTCCACCTATTTCCTCCTCTTCTTGGGGTGCCAAAGCCCTGAGTAATTCCTTCTGTCCAGTCAACTTCCAGGTCTTCAGCCTGGTTTCTGTTGACCTTAGAGCCTTCTCTGACCATTGCTTGCAGCTGATTGTGGCAACTAGAGGTTTATGCTCTGGGCTGGCTGTTTCACTGTGGATGACTTTGCAATCAAGGATTCTACCCCAGTGCCTTTTCCTTACTAGAAGGAAGTTTACCTGAGTTGTATGTTGGCTACTCTAGTATGTGATCTTGTGACTCTCTCTCTTTCACTTGACACTGTGTTTCATCATAAATTACTACTAGGACTAGCCTGTCTGGGCCTCAACCATTCAGCTCTGCCTTGGTTCCACAAATGTCTTACTGACAGATTTCTGGCTGTAAAAGGGAAACAAGAACTATCCACCCTCTTGCTATCCTCAGTAGGCATAGCCCAAAGCTCAGTTCTAGGCCCCTTATTGTTTAACATCTTTACCAGCAGCCTCCACAGAGCAGTCCCTTACTCATCATATGTACAATAGGCAGATGCTTCCATCCTTATATGTACTGCTCATAGCCTCACCCAGCTTCAAAATCTCACCCAAGATTGCTTCTTCTCAGTTGCATCCTCGTTAACTAGCTACCAACTTTTATTAAATGCAAAAAAAAAAAAAAACTTATGCTCTTTACTCCCAAAACTCTTTACCCAAAAACAAACTTTCTGTGTTATTTCAGCCAGTAACACACTAACCGAGGCTGTATCCAACACAAAATTACTTGGGGTGACTCTCAATGATGACTTAAAAATTTTCCTACATAGATCTGAAGGCATCAGAAAAAAACATCTGAAGCTCAGATGTGAAGTTGCTCAATCTCGCCATTCATTGATGGGTTCGGAGCTGATCCCTCGGCTTCAGTACGGCCATATGCAAAGCTCGAGGTCTTCCAGTAGCTCGAGGCCAAGCCCCTATACCATGATGCACTCGTGAATTACCTCAGATCTAGTTTGCTGTGGCATCTGATTGGAGGTTCCAGTGAAAGCACGGGCCAGTAAACTTGAAAAATTTATTTTCAGCAATATGTAAAGAAAAGAGAAGTTCCGGATGGTCACGCTTCAGTCTATACTTCCCTTCTTAGGGAAGGACAATTGGATGTGCTCAGTAGATCTCAAGGATGCATACTACCACATAAAAATGGCCAGGCCATCCAGAGATCACCTGCGTTTCAGTCTGGGAGCCAATCATTTTCAGTTTCGAGCCCTGCCCTTTGGTCTCACTACCGCCCCCAGAGTGTTCACCAAATGCATGGCAGTGGTCACGGCTCACCTGAGGCATCTAGGATTCCAGGTGTTTCCGTACCTAGACGATTGGCTCCTCACCGCCACCACCAGGCTTCAACCTATTCAGGCAAGGAAGTACACTCTGTCACTCTGCAGTCATCTAGGCATTATAGTCAACTCAGAAAAGTCTGCCTTGTCGCTATCGCAGCATATCGCTTTTATTGGGGCAGAGCTAGACACTTCAACCACCACTCTAAGGCTACCAATAGAGAGAGTCTTTCTTCTTCGTCAGCATGTCAGCACATTGGTATCGAAAGACAGAGCACTGGCTTCAGAAGTTCTAAAAGTATTGGGTATGATGGCTGCAGCAGTCCTAGCCATACTATTAGTGAGAATGCATATGCAGATCCTTCAATGGCTGTTGTTCACTCAATGGTCTTACCAGGAACTACCCATGGACCACACAATACTGATTACAAGCTCTTGCAAGAAGGCCCTCCAGTGGTGGTTGACGTCTCTTCATGTCACCATAGGACGACCCTTTGATGTTAAGTTGTCTATCTCACCTTCTTTCTTGCTGATTGGGTTCGGAGCTGATCCTCGGCTCCGACTCGGCCATCTTCAAAAGCTCGAGAGTTGCTTACTGGCTCGAGGCCACCCCCTATCCCATGATGCCTGGCGCTAGATACCCAGATCTCATTTGCCGCTTCTGCTGCGAGGTTGTTCTGCTGGCTCAGGTCGTATAAAACATTATTACTAGTTTTTTCTGTCATAAAAACTGTCAGTTTAGTGTAGAATTCCCTTTTTAGTTATAACTATTGTATTTTAGTGTTTTCTGTCTGAATCCCTTTTCTATTTCAGAAACTCGTTTTAATTAGAGAGTCCTCCCCCCCTTTTTCTAGCCTTTCCTTACCTCAAAAGGTTTCCGTTTAAGTTAGAGGATAACCTTTTCTGTCTTTCTCTCTTAAAAAAAAAAAAAAAAAAAATAATAATAATAATAATAATTAATAGTTGTTGTTTATAGTATCTATTAGCTAGTTTAGTTATACTTCTGGTAGTAGTAGTTATTGTGTTTGTGGTATTTTAACCTTAACTTCTGTGTCTGGGTTTTTTCCTTGGTTTCTATTCAGGATGTCCAAGGATCCCAAGCTGTCCGGATTCAAGAAGTGTGACTCATGCTGTCAGAAGATGTCTCTGACAGATGGGCACACTTCTTGTGTTTATTGTCTGGGCGCCGTGCACCTGCAGGACTCTTGCTCGATTTGCCACGCATTTAGTCCAAGAGTCTTGCAGAAGCGCAAAAATAAGTTGATCCTGAGGGGTTTACTTAAGCACCAAGATTCACCGGCTAAGGTTCAGCCAGTGAAATCTTCTAAGACACCTAAACCTTCGGCTCCCAGTTCGGAGCCGTCGCTGGGTGAAACGGTACCATCTATCTCGGTTCCGGCTGGAACCGAGGTTTCTCCCTCCCAGTCAGCCCTGACACATTCCTCGGAACCGTCTGGGAGTCGGAAAAGATCTAGGTCTCCTTCTCTGGAGTTGATACGTTCAGCTCCGAGATCACCTTTGCTTCAATCGGAGCGTAGTCACCACTCATCCCACTCTTCTCGGTCCTCGAGACTTTCGGACCATGACGTGGAAAGAGTGGTCAGTAGACTGTTAAAATCGCAGGCCCTAGCAAAAATGATGTCCAGCCCCCCCCTCATCAGGGGTCGGCTCCACCCACGTCTACAGATATTCCTCCTCTGACTCCTTTGAGCTCGGAGCCGGAGTTCATTGGGGTTCGAGTCGTGGAACCGTCGGCTCCGATACCTTGTCCTTCGGTTCCGTCGTCAGCTCCGATCCCTTCCATGGTACTGTCCCTGGAGGGATCTGAGCGCCAAGACTCCCTCGTCAGCTCCGAGGGGGCGAGTGGCATCAGACCCCTGTCTGACCCCATTCGCCTCCTCGGGGCTTCGGCTCAGGTGAGCTCGGCTCCCACATCAGCCTCGGAGCCATCCCTCTCGGTGTGGGGAGGGATTCTGATTTTTTCTGAACCAGAGCTCTCTCTGCGTCCAGTAGGGATGCCTTTGAGTTGATGAAGAGTGTGCTGGCCCTGGAGTCAGCCCCTCGATCGACCCCATCGGCTCCTCCCCCTATGGTGCCTGCGTCAGCCTCTGCCCCTCTTCCAGACACCAAGCGTGGGGATCAGCGCTCCAGGACACCCCTTTGGGTGTATTGTCCTCTTCCGAGGCCTCCCCTGATCATTCAGAGGAGCCACCTCACAAGAGAAAATGCAAGAGGAAGCATGTTGACTCCCCTGAGTCTGTCACCTCAGATACCGACTTGGAGGATTTGGAAGGGTCCCCTAGATCCCCCTCTGAAGATGTCTCCTTTTCAGACATCCTTGAGATGCTTAGGCAGAGGGGGAACTGGACTACCTTAGCCCCTTCTGAGGACAAGTTGGTATTCCTGGATGCGTTTGGCTCCTGACCTTCCACCTCCTGGGTGTCTCCGCCCTTCGATCCACTGATGTCTGTCATGGCTCGAAGGGCGTGGTCGGCTCCAGATTACGTGGAACCAACCCCTAGGAGACCTGTTAAATTCATAACAACTCCAGAGGACAAACAATTCTTGACAAAGGGCGTCCCCGTTGATGCCATGGTGGTTGCAGCGGCCATGAAAAAGGAGTTGGCTGAAACTTCTTCATCTGTTCATCCTCCTAATAAGGAGTCTAGGATGATGGACAGATACGGGAAGCAGATGTTCGCTTCAGCGACCTTCTCCATGAGGTCCCTGAATTATTTGTGCCACTTCACCCGTCTTCAGAGGGATCTCCTTAAAGAGCTTGGAGATACTCTCCAAGATCCATCAGCTGAGGGGGCTCAGGCTAAGATGGCTTCCCAGCTGGCGACTCTAAATTCAGTGGTGAACTCCTCCATGAGGCTCATATCTTATGCCGCCGATGGTGCGAGTAGAGCCGCAGGCACAGGTGTTGCCCTGAGGAGGCACGCTTGGATGCGGCTATGTAACTTTGCGGAACCTTTCAGAGCATCTTTCACCAATACCCCCTTTGATGGATCCGCTCTTTTTGGATCACAGGTGAAGGATACCCTTACCAGGTGTGAGCAGGAAGGCAAGACTCTCACTGCCATGGGAATCCGTTTTTCCACTCCGTCCAGACCCTATCCCAAAGGTCAGAAGAGTGGAAAGATGTGGTTCTGGAAATCCCAGGGAGCCTTGCCAGACACACGTGATGAGTTCCTGTCCAGGGGCAGAGGAGGGAACAATAACAGACGCTGCCCCCGTGGCAGAGGGGGTCCGCAAAACCAGGGTAGCAGAGAATCCTTCTCTGACAAGCCCTTTCAGCATCCCTGAAGGGTTGCCCGGCTGCCCACCTCTGGAGGCAGTCGGGGGAAGATTATCACCGTACCCAAAAGCCTGGCAAGAGATAACTCGAGACAAGTGGGTACAGTCCCTTATATCCGGAGGCTACAAAATTCCTTTCCTGTGCCCTCCCTTACTGTCAAACAAGTCCCTTCCAGACGTTCCACCCAGTCTAAGGGATCAAGCAGTCCAAGAAATTTCAGAACTGCTAAGAAAGAGAGTCATCCAGGAAGTCCAGCAGACCAGCTAGGATCCGGAACTTACTCAAGGTTCTTTTTGGTACCAAAAAAGACAGGGGATTGGAGACCCATTCTGGATCTCAGCAGACTAAACAAGTCTGTTCGAAGAACCAAGTTTCGGATGGTCACACTACAGTCCATTCTACCCTTTCTGGGTCAGGACAATTGGATGTGCTCTATAGATCTTCAGGATGCGTTTTACCACATCAAAATGGACAAGCGCTCCAGAAGATTCCTTCGCTTCAGGCTGGGAGCCAGTCATTACCAATTCAGAGCTCTGCCCTTTGGTCTCACCACAGCCCCCAGGGTGTTCACCAAATGTATGCAGTAGTTACCGCTCATCTCAGATGGTTAGGATTCCAGGTGTTTCCATATCTAGATGACTGGCTCCTCACAGCTTCCACCAGGCATCAACTTCTGCTAGCCAGAGACTACACTATCCAGACTTGCTCCAGGCTAGGTATCACAATAAATTTTGAAAAATCTGCATTGTCGCCCTGTCAGTCTATCACCTTTATAGGCGCAAATTTAAATACAAAAGACATGTTGGCGAGCCTCCCTCCAGACAGAATACAAGTGATTCGCCAACATGTGCAGGTCTTATTAGCATGCAGAAGAATTCAAGCCAGGTTCATCCTCCAATCTCTAGGTCTCATGGCAGCAGCAATCATGCTCATTCCTCTAGCTCATTTTCACATGAGGATTCTCCAGTGGCTTCTCTTCACCCAATGGTCCTTCCAGCAGCTTCCTATGTCTCACATGATTATGATCACAGAAGCATGCAAAAAGCACCTTGCATGGTGGATGGTCTCCACATCAGTGCCTCAAGGCAGACCCTTTGTTCCATCACTTCCAGTTGCTACGGTAACCACGGATGCCTCCCTGATCGGGTGGGGGGGCATTATCAGGGCAGTACAGTCGAAGGCATCTGGCAACCTCACGAGTACCATCTGCATATAAACGTCTTGGAGATGAGGACCGTGCTTCTAGCGTTGCAAGCTCTTCAGGATTCTCTTCCTACCGGGAACATTGCAATTCAAACGGACAATATGTCGGTAGTATGGTACATCAACAAGCAGGGCGGAACCAGGTCCTACCCCCTATGTCGAGAGGCACTCAGACTCTGGCAATGGGTGATCTCTTCCCAATGGTTTCTGATCGCAATGCACATCCCTGGGAGGTCCAACATTATAGACAGGCTCAGCAGAGCAATTCTCATGCCTCACGAGTGGTCTCTGAATCAGGTAGTTGCAGACCAAATCTTCCGCAAATGGGGTCCACCTTGCTGTGACCTTTTTGCAACTCCCTTCAACAGCAAGTGCAGCAATTTCTTCTCTCGCCTTCCACTTCCCGGACATTCCCCCAGAGACAACTAGTCCACGATTGGCCTCAGGGACTTCTTTATGCATTCCCTCCATTTCCCTTAATTCCCAAACTAATACAGAAACCTACCGCATTGGGTTGCAAAATGATCCTCATTGCTCCATACTGGCCTTGACAGATATGGTTCCCGTTCCTGCATCATCATCTTCTGGAGCAGCTTTGGACTCTGGACCTAGTTCCGGACCTCCTGATCCATCAATCGGGTGGGCTGCATCAATCCCTGCAATCTCTCCAGCTCACTGTTTGGTTGCTCGACTTCCGACATTAGCCAGGCTTCCTGATATCTCCCCCCTCTGTGCGCAAAATTATCTTATCGTCGCACAAGTCTATCACTAGAAAAACGCTAGTAAGTGGAAACGTTTTTCTTCCTGGGCAGAGGCCAAGAGCATAGACCCTTTTTCAGCCCCTGTACACCATATTTTGGAATTTCTTGTGGAACTCTTTCATGCTGGTTCCGCTTCCACTACAGTTAGAGCTCAGTTAGCTACAATCTCAAATTTTCACATTATCCTGTCAGAAAATAATATCATGTCTCATAAGCTATGTAAAGCCTTTCTCAAAGGGACCACCCTGCTCAGGCCCCCAGTGAGAGATCCTCCCCCTCCGTGGGATCTATATTTGATTTTAGCTTCTCTAATTTTGCCCCCCTTCAAACCTGCAGCATCCTGTTCCTTGAAGTTTTTATCTTGGAAAACCCTCTTTCTGGTAGCTATTACTTCAGCCAGAAGAGTTTCAGAACTTCAGGCTCTTTGTACCTGTCCTCCGTACCTAGTGTTCCACAATGACAGGGTTACTCTCAGGACTAATCCTTCCTTCCTTCCTAAGGTTTCTTCAGAAAGTAACTTGAATCAGTCCATAGACCTTCCTGTGTTTTTTCCCAACCACTCCAACAGGGCGGAATATAAATTGCATCAATTTGATGTTCATAGGCAACTACGCTTTTATTTGCACAGAACTAAGGACATCAGGAAATCGGACCAACTTTTTCTCTCTTATGCTCAGGGTAAACAAGGCCTTCCAGTCTCAAAAGTAACCTTATATAGGTGGTTGACTACTATCATCACATTTATCTATCAACTGAGGAACAAAGAGTTGCCTGTCAAACCAAAAGGTCATTCCACCAGAGCTTTAGCCACTTCTGTCGCCTTTCAAGCTAGGTTGCCCAGGGAATCTATTTGTGCAGCTGCGACATGGGCCAACCCACATACTTTCATTTCACATTATAAAGTGGATGTGGTCTCCAGGAGCAGAGTTAATTTTGGTTCCATGGTTCTGAAGAGTTTGTTTAGATGAGCCACCCAGGTTTTTAGGTGCTAGGGACGCTGTCCCAACCAGCAAGAATGAAGGCGAGATAGACAACTTAACATAAAGAAGTTATGTACCTACCATAACGTTCCATGTTAGTTGTCTTCTTCTCGCCTTCTTTCTTGCGTCCCACTTCCATCCCCCTATCCTAGTGGACCGAGAAGAGTTATTTATGGTTTTTCACTGGCTGAGTCTTCTCTGGCTGTTCCTCTCTGCCTAGTAGCCTCACTGGTAGGCTTTATATATTATAGGATAGGATTCTTTCCTTTTTACATTGGCAGTTAGACTTACCAAACGAGATCTGGGTATCTAGCGCCAGGCATCATGGGATAGGGGGTGGCCTCGAGCCAGTAAGCAGCTCTCGAGCTTTTGAAGATGGCCGAGTTGGAGCCGAGGATCGGCTCCAAACCCAACCAGCAAGAAAGAAGGCGAGAAGACCACTAACATGGAACGTTATGGTAGGTACATAACTTCTTTTTCTATCCCATCCAGTAGCCATTGTGACCATGGATGCTTCTCTGATAGGGTGGGGGGTGCATTTTCAAGGAAAGACTGTCCAAGGCACATGGACCGATCAGGAGTCACATTTGCATATCGATATTCTGGAGATGAAAGCAGTACTTTTGGCAAGTACTTCCAGGACTCTCTTCCTCTAGGAACGATTGCAATTCAGACAGACAATATGTTAGTAGTCTGGTACTTGAACAAGCAAGGGGGAACCAGATCTTACTCCCTTTGCCAAGAAGCTCTCATGGTTTGGCAGTGGGCTGTTTCCTCCCAGCACTTTCTGTTGGCAGTGCACATCCCGGGGAGATCCAACGTGATAGCAGACAAACTAAGCAGGGCAATCCTATTGCCACATGAGTGGTCCCTCAAGAAAGAGATTGCGGACAGGATATTCTGCAAATGGGGCCAGCCTTGCTGCATCCTTTTTGACAGTCACATCAACACAAAATGCAAAAGCTACTTTGCCCTGATTCCCCCTCCAGGAGAAGCCCCGAGGGATGCACTCGTACAAGATTGGCCCTCGGGTCTCCTCTATGCATTTCCACCAATACCATTGATACCAAAGGTTCTACAGAAAGCAAAATCCCTGGGAGGGACCATCTTTCTTATAGCCCCTCATTGGCCTCGGCAGATTTGGTTCCCATTCCTTCAGCATCATCTCTTGGAGGATCCCTGGATTCTGGACCCAGTTTCAGACCTTCTGACACACCCGTCGGGTGACCTTCATCCTTCTCTGCAGTCGTTGAAGCTGACAGCTTGGCTGCTCCAGTTCCCCTCATAGCCAGGCTTCATAACCTTTCCAGTGAGACAAAACAAATCCTTTTGTCTTCTCATAAGCCGTCCACTAAAAAATTATATCTTAGTAAGTGGAAGAGATTTTCCATATGGGCCTCTAGGAATAATATTGATCCCTACCAAGCCTCCATGACATCCATACTAGAATTTTTGACTATGATTTTTAATAAAGGAGCGGTAGCAGCAACAGTTTGGGTTCAGTTGGCTGCTATTTCTAATTTTCATCTTGGGGTTGACGATTTAAATATCATGTCCTACAAGTTACCCAAAGCCTTTCTCATGGGGACATTTCATATGAGACCACCTGTGAAAACTCCATATTCTCCTTGGAATCTAAATTTTATGCTCTCACTTATAATTCTCCCTCCGTTTGAACCAGCATCATCTTGTGACCTCAAATATTTTTCGTGGAAAACCATTTTTCTGGTAGCTATTACTTCTGCCCGCTGAGTGTCAGAGCTTCAGGCTTTATCTATCAGCCCTCCTTATTTGATTTTTCATGCTAACAGAGGATCACTTAGGACAAATCCCTTCTTTTTGCCCAAAGTTTGTTCAGAAACCAATATTAACCAAGTTATTGAGTTACCAGTTTTCTTCCCTATGCATTCTAACAAGTTAGAGTATATGCTGCACCATGTTCACAGACAGCTCAGATTTTATTTGGATAGAACAAAAAGATTTCAGGAAATCAGACCAGCTTTTTGTTTCATTTTCTGAATCCAGGAAAGGTAGACCAGTGGCTTAAACAACTCTGTCTAAATGGTTATCTGATTGTATCACATGTGAAGTTGTTCAATCTTGCCTTCATTCTTACTCAAGGGTTTGTAGTCGATCCTCGGCTCCAAGTCGGCCAATTTACAAAGTTCGAGGTCTCTAACAGCTTGAGGCCAAAGCCCTATCCCACAATACACCACTACATTCACCAGATCTAGTTTGCCGCTGCAACTGATTGTGCGTTTCTCTACGGCTCAGGCCATTGGAGAGATACATTTGCTATTTTGTGCTAATATTTTCAGAATAATCTTATTATTTCTTGTTAGTTAGTGTTTATATAGGCTTGTAGTTAGGACATTTTATCCGTTTACAGATTATATATCCTTATTGACATAAACCATCTCTCTAGTTGTTGGGCGTTGGCCCCTGTTTCTTCTATCTCTGTTTAGCCGTTAGGCTTTTTTGCCCTATCTTTAGCCGAGTTAGGCTTTTACAGTTTTCTGCAATCTTTTGTTAGCCAGTTAGGCTCTTAGTCATTTTTAGGCTATTTTCTGTTATTCACCTTAGCCTGTTAGGCTTATTCTGTGTTTGCTATAAACATTAAAAAGCTACAGTAAGCTGTCTTATTGTTTCTTCTGCTGACAGTGTATTGTTGTTTTCCTTTGCTGACTTCTGTATTCTTGTTAATATGTCTGAGAAGGCAAAATCAGGGTTTAAAAGATGCCCTAAATGTAATCAGAAGATGTCGATAACTGATGGCCACTCCACATGTCTGTAATGCTTGGGTGAGGTCCATTTATAGGAGGTTTGCTCCATTTGTCATGAGTTCAGCTCTAGAGTCTTGACGGAAAGGAAATGTAAGTTAGTGGAGCATGGATTGATTAAGTCTGCTTTCCAGTCAGACTTGGATTCTGCTCCAGGACCAGCAAAACCTTCTTCACCAGCTTATTCTACTAGTTCGGGTCCGAAGGGCTCTTCAGTTCTGAAATCTCTGAAGCTCCTGTCTCGGTGCCATTGTCATCGGAACCAACCGTACAGGTAGTTGGTAGGAGCCAGTCCCCAGTCTTGGAACCGGTATCTCCTACCTTGAGATCCCTGATTCTGGGTTCACCGGCTACATCGGTGGTTTCCTCTCAGCCTTCGAGACTCTGATTTGGACGTGGTTCGAGTGGTACGGAGACTTTTACAGGATCCAGCGCTAGCAAAAAGTCTGTTGGCTTTGACTCAAGCAGCTTTGGAACCGACAAAGTCCTCTCCTGTTGTTTCTGCTCCTCCTACGACTCAAATCGAGACATCGGAACTGAAGGAGGTTATTCAATCATTTGTGGAACTGCCGGTACCAACACTCACTTCTGACCTGTCTGTACCAACAACCCTGATGTCCTCTGCTCCGGTGGTGGAATCTGGGAGCCAACACTCTCTTGTTGGTTCTGGGGGGGGGGGGAGTCGAACCGATATGTCAGTTCTGACTCTTCCCCTTGGGACTTCGGCATGGATGAGTTTGGCTCCTACCTCTGGCTCGGAGCTGGTGGTTCTGGTGCGGAAGGCATCTTCTGTGTCTTCGAACCTGGGTGCTTCCTTGCATCGGATCCGTGGTGCCTTCAATGCCATGAGGAGGGCTTTGTCCCTCCAGACTGCCACAAACTCTGATATGGCCACCTCCTCCCAAAAAGTGCCTGAATCTTCTCCGCTACCACAGATTCACCATAAGCGTAGGGACCCAGAGCCTCAGGGTGCCTCTTTGGGGGAACCCTGCTCTTCTGAGACCTGCCCAGAAATTCCCACTGAAGAGGTCCCTCGGAAGAGGTTATGTAAGAGGAGACATTTAGATCCCCCCCCCAAGAATCCATCACATCGGACACCGATTTGTAGGAATTGGAAGGGTCCCCAAGGTCGCCCTCTGAGGATATCTCCTTTGGGGATATCCTTGAGATCCTTAAGCAGACGGGTGACTGGCAGCCCCTAAACCCTACCGAGGACAAATCGGTGCTCCTGAAGGCTTTCGGGTCCCGACCCTCCACCTCTTGGGTGTCTCCGCCCTTCAATGAGTTGATGGATCTTTTGTCTCGAAGGGCATGGGAGTCACCGGATTCTATGGAGCCTCTCCCTAGGAGGCTCAAAAAATACATTTCAGCGCCTCAAGATAAGTCTTTTCCAAACCCATACCTGTTGATGCCATGGTGGTGGCGGCAGCCACTAAAAAAGAGATGTCAGAGACTTCTACGTCTATCCATCCTCCTAATAGAGTGTCTAGGATCATGGACAGATACGGGAAGCGCATGTTCAGTTCTATGACCTTTTCCCTTTGGTCATTCAACTATTTAACCTACTTCACAAGGCTTCAGAGAGATCTCCTGAAGGTGCTTGGAGATACTCTCCAGAGTGCAGTAGCTGATTCAGCGGCAGACAAAGTGACGTCTCAACTTGCTACCCTTAATTCCATCTTAAACTCTTCCATGCGCTTCATGTCTTACGCAGCTGATGGAACAAGTAGGGCAGCGGGTATAGGAATTGCTTTGCGAAGACATTCCTGGATGCACTTATGCTCTTTTACAGAACATTCTTTTCCGGAACCTTTTAAGTCATTGTTTGTGAATGCCCCCTTCGATGGTTCCATCTTGTTTGGACCAAAAGTTAAAGAGACCCTCACCAGATGTGAGGAAGACGGTAAGAGTCTATCTGCTGTAGGAGTCTGTTTTTCTACCGCTACTAGACCTTATCCCAAAGGTCAACTGTGAGGGAAAATGTGGTTCTGTAAGAACCAAGAAGCCTTTTCGAACTCACAAGGTGAAGCCTCCTCCAGGGACAGAGGGGGAAGGCAATGACAGAAGACGATGCCCACACGTCAGAGGGGTCCGCAGTACCAGGGTGTCAGGGACCTGCTCCTTGGGAAGCCCTATCAGCACTCCTGAAAGGAGGCCTGACTGTCCTGCTCTGGAGGCAGTCGGGGGACGTTTGTCTTTGTACCTTGGCGCATGGCTAAAAATCTCAGAAGACCAATGAGTACAAAACGTTATATCCAGAGGATATTCCATCCCCTTTCTTTTGCAACCCAGACCAACAAAAGTAATCCCAGACATTCCATCCAGTGTATGGGATGTGGCATCCGTAGAGGTCCAAAAACTATTGCAAAAAAGAGTCATCCTACCAGTCCCAGCAGACCAGCAAGGATCCGGAACTTACTCAAGATTCTTTTTGGTACCAAAGAAGACAAGGGACTGGAGACCTATTTTGGACCCCAGCACACTCAACAAATATGTGGTAAAGATGAAGTTTTGGATGGTCACGCATCATTCCATACTCTCGTTCTTAGGGAGGGACAATTAGATGTGCTCTATATATCTCCAGGATGCGTACTACCATATCAAAATGGCCAGGCCATCCAGGGATCATCTGCTCTTCAGGCTGGGAGCCAGTCACTTCCATTTTCAGGCCCTGCCCTTTTGTCTCACTACAGCCCCCAGAGTTTTCACCAAATGTATGGCAGTGGTCATGGCTCACTTGAGACATTTAGGAATCCGGGTGTTTCCTTACTTGGACAACTGGCTCCTTACCGCTCCCACCAGGCATCAACTTATTCGGGCAAGGGACACTGCCTTAGATCTTTGTTTCCAACTAGGTGTTATGAAAAATTCAGAAAAGTCTGCTTTATTGCCATCGCAGCGTACAGTATTTATAGGAGCAGACTTAGACATGGTCAGCATGTCCCTGAAGCTCCTTCCAGAAAGAGGGCTTACCCTACAACAACAAATTGTGGATCTCCTGTCAAGACAAAAAGCACAGGCATCGCAGATTCTCAAGTTGCTCGGCACTATGGCAGCAGTGATTATTGCAATACCCCTTGTGAGATCTCACATGCGCATTCTTCAGTGGTTGCTATTCACACAGTGGACATTTCAGGACTTACCGATGAATCACCCAGATGTTCATTGTGTTTCCCTGTTGCAGTCATGACTGTAGGGTTCTCCCCTGCCGGCAGACAGCCCTCGGTTGGCCAGAATCCCAAAGTCTGGGTCCGTCGTCGGCTGTTCAACCATGCTCCCTGACGTCAGAGCGCCAGGAGTATAAAGCTGACAGCCAACGCCATCTTCTCCAGTCTTTCTTGCCGTGCGGTGTTAGCAGTTCGCAAGTGCCGGTCGGTTGACTCCTGACGAATTTTTCTATATACTTCGGTCCGAAGACTTTCTTCTCCACTCAAAGCTAAGTACCCCGTTGGGGAAACTTTTTTCTTGCTCCACTCCGATGTCAGAAAAAGTTAATAATTGTATTTCTTGTGGGAAGCAAATACCTCATAAGGATTTTCATTCTTACTGTATTCCTTGCTTAGGCCCTGACCACGACGTAGCTAGTTGTCGGTTTTGTGCTAGATTCAATCAACGTACAATTAAGCGAAGGTACGATTTTGCTTTTCATTACTTCGGTAGGCACTTTAACTACAAAATGTCGTCGGATACGGTTCCGGCTACCGGAGTTCACAAACGTCGCAAGGATAAAGACAGGCCTCCGAGGTCCAAATCTGATGATAGCGCAGATGCGGAGCCAGCTTCAGGTTCGGTCGTCATCAGTGAGGCGCTTTTGCAGCCCCTGTCATCGGCCATTTCAGAACCGACGGCCAAAACGGACTCTCATGAGGAGCCAACCAGGCCTTTAAATATTTCTGTTGCAGGACCTTCGGACAATGCTCCTTCGGATGGGTCCGGAGCCACTGTGCAGGTACCGGCTTCCGAAGGGGTTTTCAGGCCTACTCAACTTCTAGTAAAGGCAAAGCCAAAGACAAAGGCAAATACTCCTTCTAAATCAAAGACTTCAACACAGGCCTCTTCTGAACCGGCTCCCAAGTCACAGAAACAGTTACTCAAGATGGCGGAGGATTTACTTACTATGATTAGGGGTTCACATCCCCCTCCAGACAAAAGACCAAGGCAGGATGTTTATTATGATTCCTCTGATCAGGCTTCTGTTTCCTCAGTTTCTTCTTCTGATCAGGAATATTCTTTCCCTCCTTATGAGGATTCTGATGCTGAAGAATCCATTCCTTCAGCTTCTCCTCCTGAGGATTTCTCTTTTGGAGAAACTTTGCATGAAATGAGGGAACATTTCCACTGGGAAGGGCAGGAGTATTCGGAATCGAAGAAAAGACTGAGGGATTTTCTTCTTCTTCCCAAACATAGACCCCTGGCTATTCCTCCTGTTTTGGATATTGTGGATGATGCCTTTTCGGAGGCTAACTTATCCCCTGACTCTTTTCCTCCTGCTCCTGTTAAGCCTGATAGATATTACAGGGTTCCTGATTCCCATCAGTTTTTATACAAGAACCCTACTGCTGACCCTGAAACCATTTCTCAGGATCCTAAGGGAGTTAAGGCCGCTTCTGCCAAAAATCCCATTCCTACTGAAAAGGATTCTCGATCCTTAGAAAGATGGGGCAAAAAGGTGTACACTTCTGCTACTTTGTCCATTAGGGCTTTAAACTGTCAGTTTCATATGCTTAAATACCAGCAATTTCTCTTGTCTGTCTTAAAACAAAAGTTTACTTCCATTTCTGCCTGTGCAGATGATAAGAAATTACATGACTTATTGCATGCCACTGAACAGGTTGGGAAGCATGGTTTACACTGTGGATTTGATGCCTTGGAGGCTTCTTGTAGGGCTGCGGCCTCTGGCACAGTCATTAGAAGACATGCATGGCTAAAGGAACAAAATTTACCTGAACAAGTAAAGGCTAAATTATTGGATGCTCCTGTTCAGCATAATGTTTTGTTTGGATCTAAAGCTGAAGAGGTGATTAAAAAGATGGAGGATAAGGCGAAATCCATGCAAACAGTTAAAGATTTCTTACAAGTACAGCCACCTAGATTTAGCAGGAACTGGCCTTCAAAAAATTGGTCCTTTCCCTCTTCAGACAGGCCTCAGAGGGGTAGATATAGACGCTCCAGAGGGAAGCCTCAAACACAAGCTGCTTATAGACCAAGACAGTGGACTGCTTCCACCCCTAGGGGAGGAGAGGACAGGTCACAATCTCAACGGAAACAAACTCAATGACTCCCTCTGTTGGGCTACAGGAACATCTTGCCTGGAAGCCCCTCTCGGAGGAAAACTCTCTCTTTTTTATCAAAATTGGACTCAAATAACCCAAGACAAATGGGTTTTGGATGTGATTTTAAGAGGTTACAAATTCCATTTTCATACCTTGCCAAGGCCAAGTGGATGGCCAGACCTTCCAAAGCATCAATGGATGGAGGCCTTAAACCAGGTGGAAGCTCTTTTGGCTATGAATGCCATAGAACTGGTTCCTCTTTCAGAGATGGGAAAAGGTTTTTACTCAAGGCTCTTTCTAGTCCCAAGGAAGCAAAACTAATGGAGACCCATTCTGGATCTGTCGGTCTTGAACACCTTTCTAGAGATTCCAAAATTCAAGATGCTGACTCTACAGCAGCTACTTCCAATGCTGTCCAAAGATGCATGGATGGTAACTTTAGATTTAAAGGAGGCATATTTACACATTCCCATCAGGCAGGATCGCAGAAAATATCTCAGGTTCAAGGCCGGATCGAGGCACTTTCAATTCTCTGCGCTGCCCTTTGGATTGTCTACTGCGCCCAGGGTCTTCACCAAATGCCTGGCTCCAGTAGTAGCTTACTGCAGACTCAAGGGAATTCAAATTTTCCCTTATCTGGACGATTGTCTAATTCAGGCAGACAGCAAGGATGTCTTACTTCAGCATCTAGAATTTGTACAGAACCTCCTCAAGTTCCTGGGATTCTCTGTAAACATAAAAAAGTCAAATTTGACACCATCACAACAGATAACTTTTCTGGGTGCACTTCTAAACACTACAACCCAGATGGCATTTCTGACATCCGAAAAACAATTACAGCTGGCTTCAACTTTCAAAACTTTGGCAACTCTAACTCAACTATCTGCAAGGAAATTCCTGCAGGCTTTGGGTTACATGGCCTCCTGCATCCTTCTTGTACCATATGCAAGACTACACATGAGGAAAATACAGTGGTACCTAAAAAGTGTATAGTCTCAGCATTGCCACAGTTTAGACATACTGATCTCCGTCCTTCCTTGCCTTCAAAAGGAATTTCTTTGGTGGTCCAGGGCTTGTGCTCTAAACAAAGGGAAACCCTTTCGTCTGCCTCCTGCCACTCAGATTCTAACCACGGACGCCTCGGATTATGCTTGGGGAGCCCATTTTCAGGGCAATTGTCTGCAGGACCTTTGGACAAAGGATCAGAAGCACCTGCATATCAAATTAAAGGAAATGTTAGCCGTTCAGAAAGCTTTATTGGCCTTCAGGAATCTTTTACAACCAGGACAACTACTAATACGGACAGACAACACCACAGTTATGTGGTACATAAACAAGCAAGGGGGATCTCATTCCTACCCCCTATGCAGACTTGCCTTGGATCTATGGCACACAGCTCTAGCTTGCAATCTGGATCTTCAAGCTCAGTTTCTACCAGGGAAACAAAACCTCCTGGCAGACAGTCTGAGCAGAAACCTTTCGGATCCACACGAGTGGATGCTGGACACCAAAATATTCAGGATGATAACAGCAGTCTGGGGATGTCCTCACATAGACCTCTTTGCATCCCATCTCAATCATCAACTACAGAATTTTTGCACCAGGACTTTCCACAGAGAAGCTTGGAAAGTGGATGCCCTGTCATTCAGTTGGAGGAATCTCTCGGGATATGCCTTTCCACCACTTCCTCTTCTTCCACGGGTTTTATTGAAGATAAAACAGGACAAGCCCAAGATGATAATCTTGCTGGCTCCAAATTGGCCTCGGCAGTTTTGGTATCCAGCTCTAAAAAAACCTATGTCTGGAGCCCCCTTGGGTTTTACCTCCGTCTCCAACCCTTCTGACCCAGCATCAGGGTCAGGTTCTACACTCTCATGTCAGAACTCTCAGCCTGGCGGCCTGGTTAATCCAGGGCCTTTGATTTCTTCTTTACTGCCCAAGCAGGTTATGGATGTCATTTTAGAAGCCGGACGTCCTAGCACTAGAAAATCTTATGCAGGAAAATGGAAAAGATTTTGTTCCTGGATGCAGGCTCAGGATTCTGATCCTCTTCTTCCTAACATTACTTTAATTTTACTTTACTTGACAGATCTCTTACATAAGGGTCTCTCTTTTTCTTCCATTAAGATACATGCTTCTGCTATTTCTGCTCATTAAAATACGGACCCTCCCATCTTTTCCCACCAGCTCATGAGACAGTTTCTCAGAGGAGCTAAGAACTTAAGACCTCCTAGATCTCCTCCCATTCCTGCTTGGGATGTCAACTATTGCCTCCTTTTGAGCCTGCTGCCTCTTCGGACATCAAGTTTTTATCTTGGAAGACAGCTGTTCTGTTAGCCCTAACCTCTGCCAGGAGAGTTTCAGAGTTACAAGCTCTTATGGCTGTGGAACCTTATATTATTTTTCATCAAGCAGGGTATCTCTGAGGACAAATCCTACCTTCATGCCTAAGGTGGTTTCCAAAGTGACTTTAAATCAAACTATCCACTTGCCAACCTTTTTCCCCTCTCCTCAAAATAAAGGGGAAAGGATCTTACATTCCTTGGATGTACACAGACAACTACGTTTTTACCTGAACAGAACCAAGGACATCAGAAAATCAGAACAATTGTTTGTTTCTTATACTTCAAGTTCCCAAGGTAAAGCCATTTCAAAACAGACCATTTCTAAATGGATTGCTCATGGAATCAGATTTTGTTATTCTCACCATGGAAAGCAAATCTCAGGGAGTATACGGACTCATTCCACCAGAGCTGCTGCCACTTCTGCGGCCTTTCTCAGGGGAGTTCCTACCAAAGACATTTTGGAAGCTGCAACTTGGAGTTCAGTGCATACTTTTTCTAAGCACTACAATCTACCTCTCTACTCTAAGTCTAGGGCAGGCTTTGCCTCTGCAGTCTTGCAGGGCCTTTTAGCCGCCCCTTCCTCTTTACGACCACCTCCCTTTCTTTCAGCTTTGGGATTCTACCCTACAGTCATGACTGCAACAGTGAAACACGATGAACATAGTACAGTTGTGTACACCTACCATAAATGTAGATGTTCGAGTGTCTTCACTGTTGCAGTCTGGGTTACCTCCCTCCTGTCCCCTCTTATTTTTACTTTTGTGTATTTCCTTTTTTCACCATTCTTCTGAGGTGTATTTGCAAAGGTTATGGGACTTTTTTCATTTTGGGACTCCTGACATCTGGGGCAAGAAAAACTGGAGAAGATGGCGTCGGCTGTCAGCTTTATACTCCTGGCACTCTGACGTCAGGGAGCATGGTTGAACAGCCGACGCCGGACCCAGACTTTGGGATTCTGGCCGACCGAGGGCTGCCTGCCGGCAGGGGAGAACCCTACAGTCATGACTGCAACAGTGAAGACACTCGAACATCTACATTTATGGTAGGTGTACACAACTGTACTTTCTGATTACAACTCTTGCAAGGACGATCTTCGGTGGTGGCTAACGTCCGAGACGGTGACTATGTGATGTCCATTTGTCCTCCCGGCTCCAGTTGCAACAGTGACCACGGACACCTCCCTGATCGGGTGGGGGGGCATTATCAGGGAAGGACAGCCCAAGGTACATGGCAGGCTCATGAGGCTCATTTGCACATAAACGTCCTGGAGATGAGAGCGGTTCTTTTAGCGGTGCAGTCCTTTCAAGACTCTCTTCCTCTAGGCACAGTTGTGATCCGGTAAGACAACATGTCCGTAGTTTGGTACGTAAACAAACAAGGAGGAACCAAATCTTACCCCCTATGTCGAGAGGCTCTAAGATTATGAGAAATGGGCAGAGTCCACCCAGCGCTTTCTGATAGCAGTGCACATCCTGGGGAAATCCAATGTGATAGTGGACAGACTCAGCAGAGCTATTCTGTTGCCTCACGAGTGGTCTCTCAAGAACGAAGCAGCGGAAATGATTTTCCACAGATGGGGCCAGCCTTGCTGCAACCTTTTTGCCACCTCCACAAACACCAAGTGCAGCAACTACTTTGCCCTGATCCCTCAACAAGGACACAGGGACAACCCCCAAGGGATGCACTCATCCACGATTGGCCCCCGGGACTTCTTTATTCTTTCCCACCCTTTCCCCTGATTCTCAAAGTCTTACAGAAAGACAGTTTTTTGGGCAGGACACTTATCTTAATAGCCCCATATTGGCCTCGTCAAATTTGGTTCCCCTCCTGAAGCCTCATCTACTGGAGGAGCCCTGGATCCTGGACCCATTGCCAGATCTGTTGATCCACTTGTCAGGAGCTCTTCACCCTTCCCTCCAGTCCATCAAACTGACAGCTTGGCTGCTCCGATTCCCAGAATAGCCAGGTTCCAGAATTTATCAGAAGAGACTCGAGATATTCTCTTGTCGTCACACAAATCTTCAACCAGGAAACTTTATCTCAGTAAGTGGAAAAGGTTTTCCATCTGGGCACAGCAAAATAACATTGACCCTTTTCTGGCGTCCATTTCAGATATTTTGGAATTTCTAACAAAAGGAGCTGCAGCAGCAACCATTCGAGTCCAACTGGCTGCTATTTCTAATTTTCGTATAGGTGCATCTGAAAATGGTATTATGTCTAATAAGTTGGCTAAGGCCTTTTTGAAAGGTACAATGCACTTAAAACCACCGATCAGATCTCCTACTGCTCCGTGCAATTTAAACCTAGTCCTGTCCAAGATTATGCTCCCACCCTTTGAACCTGCCTCTTCTTGTGAGCTGAAATATCTTACTTGGAAGACCATTTTCTTGGTGGCCATTACATCAGCACGCAGAATTTTGGAGTTGCAAGACCTTTCTATTAAGCAGCCGTACTTAATATTTCACAAAGATAGGATTTCCCTCAGAACAAATCCGACATTCTTACCAAAAGCTTGTTCCGAATTCACACTTAATCAGACGATTGAATTACCGGTTTTCTTTCCCAATCACTCAAATCAGTTGGAATATATGCTTCACAAACTTGACGTCCATAGACAACTTCACTTCTCTTTGGACACGACAAAAGACCATAGAAGGGCTGATCAACTGTTTGCCTCCTCCTCAGATTCTGAAAAAGGTGCACCAGTTTCCAAATCCTCCTTGTCTAAATGGCTGTCTGATTGTACATCCTTTATTTACCGTGAAGCAGGCATTGCATTACATGACAAAGTCAAGGCTCATTCTACTAGAGTGGTTTCTACTTCTGTAGCCTTTTTGACCAGGCTACCTATTGATTCAATTTGTGCAGCTGCCACCTGGTCAAAGCCACATACCTTTACCTCTCACTACAAAGTAGACAAAGCCTCTAGGGACAGAGTTTAATTTGGGTCTGCTGTCCTTAAGCAGGTACTCCCGTGAGCCACCCAAGAGTGTGGTACTGGGGATGCTACCCATCAGTAAGAATGAAGGTGAGATTTAACAACTTCACATAAAGAAGTTATGTACTTACCATAACGTTCTATGTGAGTTGTTCTTCTCACCTTCATTATTACGCCCCCCCCCCCCACCTACCCCCATCCAATGTCTGGAAGTTCGAGAGGTTCTATCTTGGTTTTGGTTCTCCTAAGTTTCCTCTCACAAGTGGTCTGTATAATTTCCTTGAAATCTGGGCTAGTTTTTACGCTAGTTGGCAGCAAACAAGATCTGGGGAATGTAGTGGTGCATTGTGGGATAGGGCTTTTGCCTCGAGCTTTGCAAATTGGCCGACTCGGAGCCAAGGATCGGCTCCAAACCCATCAGTAATAATGAGGGTGAGAAGAACAACTCACATGGAACATTATGGTAAGTACACAACTTCTTTTTTTGTCTATTCAGCTGCTAATATGCCCTTGCAGCACAAGAGTAAAGCTCACTCAACCAGAGCAGTTTCTACATCCTCTGCATTTTCAGCCAAACTTCCCCTCGATAACATTTGTGCAGCAGCCACTTGGTCAAAACCTCATACCTTTATCACTCATTACAAAGTTGATAAGGCCTCCAGGGACAGGGGGCTTCCTTTGGGTCCACGGTCCTGAGAAATGTACCCTCGTGAGCCACCCGAGATTGATGGTGCTTGGGACACTACCCATCAGTCAAGAATGAACGGCGAGATTGAACAACTTCACATTAAGAAGTTATATACTCACCATAACGTTTCATGTGAGTTGTTCATCTCGCCTTTATTCTTACGTCCTTCCCTCCTACCCCTCCTGGCTGATAGCTGACCTAGATGTTGGTTCATCCTGGTTGCTCAAATTCTTCTTCCTTTCTAAAGGGGAATAGCTATTATATGTGGTTATAGTATATGCAGCAAACAAGATCTGAGGTAATTCACTAGTGCATCATGGGATAGGGGCTTGGCCTTGAGCTACTGGAAGACCTCGAGCTTTGCATATGGCTGTACCGGAGCCGAGGGATCGTCTCCTAACCCCATCAGTCAAGAATGAAGGTGAGATGAACAACTCACATGGAACTTTATGGTGAGTACATAACTTATTTCCTCTGCTGTTCTAAACCTTTTCTCACAGGCTCCTCTAATAAAACTCTGGCTTCTTCTTATGTCCTCCACTCATTTCAAGCTTCAAGTACAACCTAAAACAGTACCTGAACTCATCATGACTATGTTCCTGCTCCCACCCTGACTAAGCAACACTTTCCTTTCTATCACACCTTTCTTCCCTACCTCCAACAGACCTACTGGCTTACAGCCACCTCCCTTACCGCACACTGCTTCCCCATAGCTCTCTCACCCCACCATCTCTCTACTTCCTAATCTTCCTTTTTAACCTCCATCTCCATCTCACATCAATATCTCATCTCCTCTCTGCCCTTAGCACTTCTTATTTTGTCTTTACTTGTATTACCTTCATCTCATATCCCCATCTCTATTATCTAAACTTGTACTGCCTTCTCCTTTCACCTCAACATACTGCACCAATCTTTATAAACACTTTAACACTCCTATCTTATCCCACTCCCCTCTTCCAACTCCATCCATAAATTTTCTTTTGTAAACCTCCGCTGCTGCATCTCTACCCCTTATATTATTTTCCTTTACATCCATAGCAGTATCTTTGCCCCATACTTTCTTAAGACCTCTCTACGTTCATATTTAGTTTTATTCCATTAATATACCTGTTTTCCTTAATTAATTCTTCTACTATCCAGATTTCTGTAACTCTTACCTCTTTTATTGTCTACCTGTTTCCTTCTTCGCTCTTCCCTTCCTACTATTTCTGCTTCTATAACCACCTGTAAATCTCTAACTTATCAGTATGCACCTTCAATGCAATAGATGTTTAGGCTTCTACTACTGATGCAGTTTCAATATTAAATATGTTGATAGCTTCTGCTGCAGATCTCTCAACCCCATGTGCCTAAATATTGTTTTGTTACCCTAGCTATGAACATACTGTACTGCATTTGCCAAAAATGTTTCTCTCTCTCAAGCTACTGCTCAGTGTAGCTGCTAACACAGCATATCTTTAAAACAGCTAATCTGATCATGTCATATCATATCATATTAAATATGTCATATGTCATATCACAGTAATAAGGCAAGAAGTCCAAAATGCTTCACTGTAGCTGAACTAGTTTAGGATATGAATCTTGTTTCCCTGTGTGATTGTCAAGAAAGGACTTAAATTTATAGGTGTTTTTCTCATTTGGATTATTAAGTTATACTGCCCATTGATTGTCACACTCAGTAGCAAGAACATGAAAAACTGGGACAGTATAGGAAAAATATATTACCCACTACCCATAAACCTTGTACAACATAATCCCCGGGATTCATGAACCTTGCGCCAGGCGCCAGCATAGCGTCGGCGTTATAAAGCCAAATATGGCCACCGAGCGATTCAGGTATGAAGCAATCCCACGTGCACTACCGGCGTGCGCCGGACCTGCGCCGCCCCCGGCGCAGGTATGCTAATCACACTGTGTGCGGTATTGCACCATGCAAATGAAGGCAAATAGCGATTCACGAAGTGGGGCATACGTAGCGTAAGGGCACGGCAATGTAAACCGAAAAAAACGGTTTACATTTACCCAAACATGACCAAGGAGTAACGGAAGGCTGTCAACGTCAGGTATCATACAGGTGCAATATGCCAAAGGCGAAAGGCACCGAGAATGTCCAAAGAAAACATGCACAAACTGTAAATAATGACAAAAATGTCATGTGCGTAGAAACCACAGCAGAACCCCGGATATGTGTACAGAAGGTGCAAAGCAATGAAATAATATGACAATGTCCTAAAAGAGCTGTATAATACACATCAGCTGTACAGCCACCACACACCATAGTATGTATGGAAAGCCCAACCCCAGCGCAAGGGTTGTCAAGGAGTGGTGGCAGTGTTCGCGCCGTAACCATGTATTAGCAGTCAATGCCATGCAAATGAGGCAGATAATAGTGAATCGCAAAGCTGGCGCCGGTGTAAGGATGGAGCAAGCGCGCAGCGGTACTACACCGAGGAGTGGCCTACACGAGATACATGTCAATCGCAGAGGGTGTGCCACTGTAGGAGGAAGCATATTGGAGGCCAGCAAACCTGGGCTGTACAATGCACATCACAGCAGCAGGACCGGCGTGTGAGGAAATAGATGCGCTGAGAGTACATAATGCGCGCACAGATGCATGTGCACGAGGATGACTATGTTCCCCAACACAGTCATGTGACGGCCTCCCGTCAACAACCACGGATATAGGAAGGTAATGCGGAGAATATGAGGAAATGCGGAAGCAGTGTAATTGGAGCCGTAATGAGCAATCAACACCAATCAATCCAGGAAGGGCAAACGGCGGCAGCCGACAACTCTGTATGCAGACTCCTGCATAACGGGAAAGGGGGGCATATGAATGCAAAGATAGTAGGGGATGTAGTAGAAATGCAAAGAACAAAGAACCGAAATAGCACAGCCAAGTACAGAGGTAGCATAACTGCGGCTGCAGATAAAATGCATCATATGCCATGTGCCTGCAGGATGCAGTAATGTAAGATGCAAAGCTAAGCCAATGCAGGCAACTGTAATGTAACACTAAAGGCAATACCGTTGCAGTTGCAACCGTAAAACACCGAAAATAATCCATGGATACGGCTGCACAGACACACCCAATGACATCACCGGGTATACAGCACAACAGTATAAAGTGTGAATGCACACAACACACAGCGTGATTTCCCAAACGCCGCACCGTAGGGTGTAAACACACGGGGAACTTTTAATATGTATATGGTGGGTGCCGCCGTGGCCGTGATGCATAGGTATGTGGCAGAGACAGACGGAGTTGCGGAGGACGGTGCCGACAACTACCGTAGGCCTCACAGGAGAAGGAGAGTGTTCAGACCAAGGGTGACCTACCAGGGGCTGCAAGACCTGGAGATAGTAGAGCGCTACAGGGTGGACAGGGACACGTTACAGCAAATAGTGGAGCTGTGCCGCCACGCCTGAGAACAAGAGACAACAGAGGGGAGCCCATCCCAGTGGACACAAAGGTATGTGTGAGCTTGCGAATACTGGCTACAGGTACCTTTCAAAGGCCAACCGGGGATATAATGGGTATCTCACAGGCATCAGCATCTAGGGTACTACACCAGTTCCTGGATGCCATGTTACGACATGCCCATGAGTATATAAACTTCCCCAGATCTCAGGAGGAGTTGGCTAGCAATATGCGCCGCTTCCACCGTGTGGCACAATACCGGAGGTACTGGGTGCGATCGACTGTACGCACATAGAAATCAAGTCACCGCCCGGGGAGCAGGGTACACGCTACATAAACCGCAAGGGATACCCCTCCATCAATTGCCAGGTCGTGTGCAATGCGCAGGGCATTATCATGGATGTGTGTGCTGGCAGCCCTGGAAGCTTCCACGACTCCCATATCTGGCATGCCTCACAGCTGTATCAGGTATTCGCCAGGGGGGACATCACACAAGGTCACCTTGTGGGGGATGCTGGCTATGCACTGGAGCCGTGGCTGATGACACCCATCAGAAATGCACACACACACATGCAAGAACGCCATAATGAGGCACACGCACAAACCAGAATAATCATAGAGCGTGTGTTTGGGATTTTGAAATCACGGTTCCGGTGCTTGGATACATCCGGTGGAGCCTTGCAGTACTCTCCAGGCACATGTGCCCACATATTCATAGTATGTTGTATGCTACACAATATGATTCTGCGGAAACAGCTGCTGCAGGGACATAATGGTGTAGGGCCACCAAGCCCGCCACAACTGCCAAGGCAAGCACAGGCACAGGGCGTTCAGCGCCATGAACACGCTGTGCCAGCCCCAGTAGGTAGACGGAGGCGTACCCAATATGCCTATGCCCTGGCAAAGAGGGAACGCATAGCACATACTTTGACAGTGTAGGCCCCATGGACTGACACCTCCTTACCTGCACACACAGTGAAATGGACGCCACACAAACATGTCCGCCCGTAATGTGTACCGTATGGCGGACCTATGTGTGACTCCAACAAAGGCACCGCCCAAACACTGCACACCCAATAGCCAGCAGAGCATGGAACGCCAACACCTCACCGCACGCCGGTTCTACAGCACACGGCGTAGCCGTATGCTGCCACTATCGCCGCAAGTCGACCACATATGTACTTATGTGCATACACAGATACGGAAATAGATATCAGTACACATGTAGAAATATATGTACGCATACACAGATATAAAGTACAACAGGGTAATATGGAACCCAGGGATGCAAGTTCACAGATAAGTAAGACGAAATCTCCACATAGTAAACATAGTGACCGACAACCCGATCATCCGGGAGGGTGGGCAGAGCAGGTAACGCCAGCCATGGAAATGTCAACCTGCATCAATACATATCCGCGTGTCGGGATGATCACCAGTCCACGGTACAGTAACGGGATATGTGCGTGTCATATCCATAGGATATGAGTGCGGAGATACACGCCGCCGCCGGCGATGCGGCCAACGTAGGTATTGTGTTCAACCGTCGGTGCGAAAGCGGCAAGCATACCAGTGAAGTGTACGTCATTATGAGGAACGTACCTCATTTGGGGTGTAAAACAGTTCATGTTCCTCGCAGTTCCTCAAAGTTCCACATTGAAAATGTCTGTCAAACATCCATTGTTAGGAATGTATTTAAATGACATCCTGGTAAATAGAAATTAATCATAGTAATTCATTAAAGGTTCTTCACTGTAAGTAAATCAGCATATTTTAATCATCCTATGACCTACTTAGCTGAAGTTGTTACTATGCCATTACTATGTGTTCCACATTATGCCCATTTGTTCCACATTACTAATGTGTGTGTTCCTCATTTTGGAAATAGAAGGTTGAGAGCCATGGCGGCAATATGTGTATGTGTGAGGTGAGGTTGTCGTGTGTTCCGCTGTGTGTGTGTAATGTGTGTGCCACTGTAAAATGTGTATGTAGATGACATGTCACAGGCGGAGTGTAATAACATGCGTAGGCATACAGTACAGGAACCATAGGCGTATGTACAGCAGTACCCACAAAGTAGTACTGACATCTCCTCAGTGGCTATGCACGTGGCGACGTAAAAGGATGCAAAGCGGAAATGTCCCAGAATGTACCACAGGGCCATAGCCAACAGGAGATGCAAAGGACGCATGTACAAACCATGACCGTATGTATGGCGGCCATAAGGTAGACTCAACACGATACGTCGGCAACGTTACACAGCATCAGGCATGTACGGCGAAAATACGAATGTGCTATTCCGGCACCGATCGTGAACACTTACGGTCCCGTAAATACCGCTGTGTGTTCCACGACCGTTAAGTAAGCAAGCGGCACACGAATAGGAGGCTACCGGTAGCATACAGGCCGTCCCAAGTATAGGACCACAATCACCGTAACTATCAGTGACAAAATGCCAATGGATAGTAGGCACGGACGAACATCCGCAGATATATAACCGATGTGAAGGAGGAATACGTGCAGGAAGCACACATGCAGGCGATACCGACACCACACGACATCAACAAAACAAACATTCCCAGAACAACAGACAGGTAACCTGCAGCTCCCCAAGCAGGGATGGAGCACACACACAAGCATATCTTGTATGTATAAATGCAAGACCCACACCACGTACCGTCACCCACATCCGCAGATATACCCCATCGCACATATCAAAGGAATAACAGCTAAAACCGTAGCAAAGACATACAGGCAGTCAATGACAGCGGCATACCCACAACAAGCCGCGTGGGAAACACTAGCAGCAGCTGATGCATCCTTGCATCCGTTGTGTACAGGAATATAACAGCTATGTTACACATCTGAATGCACAACGCCATCGACAGACGCCGCCAGGACACGGAGACCCACATGTCGAACAGAATACCATACCCAACACACACAATCCACGGCTAACACCACAGCGAAATGTACCTGACACCACACATAGCGGATGCAGTCACACAAACATGATACAATACATACCATCCTCACGAAGGTATTGCAAATAACCAACGGCCACACGAGGAATGAACCATGGCCTAGTGCCGACGCGTAACGTACGAATGGAGGGGGATCACCGGTGATATGCGCATAAGTACACACCGAGGAACAGCTATTGGCGTGATGAACCCACATGCCTCAGGTGACGACGAATATAAGGAAGACTCCTGGATATTCAAACCGTATGTTCATACCGAACAAATACCGAATACAAAAGAAGGAGTAGCAAGCAAGTACTGACGAATACAGAACCAAAGGCCGGAAAGGTATGTCGAACCCACGAGATGTACTGTTGTGTAACGCATGATACGTATGACGAATCTGTACAGTATGTGAACGGTGTGTGTAGGTAAAGATACCTGTCCATCAGGCAGAGAGTGGTGAAAGTTGGTTATGTAATGCTAAGCCGCGCAGCATACCAACGACTGTGGACAACGTGTGCACAGCAGTGGGACAACATGTACACACCTGGGATAACCCCAGGTTAGGCTTGCCACCTTTTCAAATGGCCAAAGTGGGACATTTTCGGGACACACATCAGATGTTACAGGTGGACACATACCCATGGTCAGTACAAAGGGTAGAACTTTACTCTTTTGCCTAAATAAAAGCGTAGTCTTGTAGCAGTTTAGTTGCTTATTGTGTTTCTTGTAACATTTAGGAATTTACATACATAAATAACTATGTTATGCAACTCTTACATAAAAATGGGACATAATTATGTCCTACAATCTCAGGACATTTGCCATTTGTAATATGTTTTGTCAGGACACAACTGCCCAAAGAGGGACTGTCCCTTGCAAAGTGGGACAGGTGGTAACCCTACCCCAGGTCTGCCATAGGGATTTCAAACACAGAACAATGCCACCACCCACGCTGATGCTGGCAGTGGATATCCAACAATGAAGTGCCACAGCAGGGGATAGGACATGTATGTATAGTGTCACAGCACACATGTGCATGGGCATATACCGTCGATGTCATACGGAATGTGCGCACGACGTGCACGTATCCCACGCAGTAGGGGTGACTATGTCAATTATGTGTAATGCAAAGCTGTCATGATGGATATGTTCAGAAATCATAGACAGTATCACAGGCATAGCATGCATGATGGAGGGATGGCCTAATGTTATGTACATAAACAAGATATGTATGGCCTGCACATATGGGACAATGTAGTAGCAGAATAGGTACCGAAATGGAGGGAACAGCAAGTAACCATGTCCAAACGTTCCGTAGCAGGTGCAATGTGTGCCACAATGATGTCCAGCAGGGCCGTGTGTAAACACATGTGCAATGTACACAGTAGTGACACCCCCCCCATGGTAGTGTCCACTGAGCGGCAGAAGTGGATGTCAACTGTATGTCTATACAGTACGTCCGCTGTGGTGGTACCATGGGTCTGTGTCACCCTACCAGCAAGGGAGCTATCACATGACTAGTGACACAGTGTGCCCCTGTGGGATGTGCACAGGACCTATGTCCCACAGCACGGTGTGTGTCCAGTCTGTGGATGTCACACAGACGCCGGGCTGAGCAATGTGGCATGTGTGCACACATGCAGGACTGCTCCTCCCACCCTGCCCACTGCAAACGCCATGTAGGAGTACTACATGCATCAGTACTGCGGAGAACATGGCCCATGGCAGAGTAGATTACACCCCTGTGTTAGTGGCATGCAGGTGAGTACAGATGTGTTACATGACTGTCATTTGCATATGTAAACTGTCTGAGCCGGGTAGAGATCACAGCATGACTATACTGAGACATGTAACGTTGTATCCATTGTGTAAGGTACACCACACATGTGTTATTGTAACACTGCCCGCGTGTACATGTGTGTATGGCACAGGTACAAGGGCACCCAAGGTATCAGCTAGACATACGGTCCAGAAATGCGTGGTCCTGCACATGTGTACCCACGCCATGGTGGAATATGGCAACCACAGCACCATGTGGGGCATGTGTGTGTACATCAACCATGTACAACGTGATATGCCTGTATAGGGACAGTATCCATGTGATACACACCGCATGACTGTCAGTATGCAAAGGTGATGTGTATGCACTATGTGTGATGTAACTGATGCAATGATATCTACATGATATATCTGCCACACTGACACCTGTATGGTTGTTAGCAATATGAGTAGGATGAGCTAGAATGCTGCCAGGTATGTAGATGTGGTATATGTAGGCATGGACAATACTGTGTGACAGCAGGTAGTGTACGTATGCAAATACTGAGCATGAGGGGCCACATGTCTGAGGACTGTGCAATGTCACACGTCCCTGACTTGTTGTAGTTAGCATGATATGCCTGCACCACTGTGTGACCTGTACAGGAGGCACATGGCGTAACATCCCGAGACATAGGGTGCGATGTGATGCTGGATGTGTACATTGGCAATAGCATAAAGTGGAATGGCGCTGAAGGGCAAAGAGCGGATCATGTCTGATGTGATACCCTCTGTACCACCCCAACCACCCATGCAATAGTATGACAGGTGGCCAGCATGGGATGTGGTGTGCTGTGGCACATAAGCCCAACAAGGGTGCCAGTAAAGGCATGCAGGTAGTCAATGAGTGTGTGAAGCATGTATGTCAAGATGTGGCCCAGTGCCATACTGAATGGCCCAGTCATGGGTGTACAAATGCAGCCCCATACGTGCAATGCAGTACCACCCATGTGTAGTGTGATAGATGTGGTAGTGTGGTGGTCAGGGTACACAACGTACATGAATGGGCTAGCAGTCAATGCAGTGTGCTGCTGCAGAGACATGTAACAGCCAGGTTGGCGGGATACAACAACTACGGCGATTGGAGGTGACATTGGGACTGTGTTCCCGGACATAACATGTGCATGGCAGTACTATGTATGTGTCCACAGGGTTAATACAATGTCCAGCCAAGGATTGGAACCCTGTAGTGAGTGAGAGTGTGTATTGTTGGTAGGTACCCCATTGGCAGGCACGATGCCAGCAACATCTGTGTTGGCAATGCCTGCATGACTGTGGTATGCTGCATTGAATGTGGATGTAGTCAAACAGCAGAGACATACCACCACACTGCGTGAGGGCCCACACTGCAATGTCTGGCAGTCATGTGTAGGTAGCTAGCTGTGGAGTATGTCATGCACCATGAGGACACACCATGACTGTCAAGTGACACACCACACACAGGTGAACATAACTACCGTGCAACAGCCTGCACATGTGCCCATACAGCACGTGTGCATGGAACAGGAATACCACTGTGGCGTCTGTGAAAAGGCCAGTACCACCATGTCTCTGTGTGGAATAGCATGGTCCCTACCAGTGTGTAAATGTAGCAGAAGTGCACTGTGATCAGTGTTGGCATAGGCACGTAGACTGTCCATCGTGCGGGTGCCATGCCATCAACTACCTCTGTCAGTGGATGTCAGTAATACCGGCTGTAGAGTGTATGTACCATGCATGCTGCTATGGTTGTGTGTTTAGGGTGTGGCTAGCAGGGATGAGAAGCATGGATGTTCAGCAAACAGAGGGGATGTGTGTAGGCCTAGCACACAGACACATGGAGGTTTGGTGCATGCCGAGGGTAGTGTAGGTATGGTATGTGTCGTGTAATGTGTCACCCAGCTATGCGTACTGCATGGCCAAGCATGTGTGGGTACATGGGAGTCCATACTAGGGACCCGTGTTGCTGTCAATACATAGCAGTAGCAACTGTCCTAGGTGCAATGTACAGTATGCCAACACGACCAGCATGTAACCTGTGGTGTACAGTGTATTCACTGTCGCGTGTCACAATGTGCGTAGCGGTCACGAACATGGGTATCTGAACATGGATTACCTATGATGCAATGTGTCTTGGGAATATACAGTATGTGTGTAAATCACTGTGTGGTGTGGGAACCACCCACCCGTGTGTGTTGCAGTCCAGGTATGTGCCTGGGAGGTATGATCTGTGTACAATCTGGACTGGCAGGTGTGCCGTGTAGGGCATGGAGGCAGGTCCCAGGCACTGCAGATAAATGACATGTGTGCTGTACTGTGTGTGCAGTGCTTGTGTACAGCACAGTGGAGGGTGTAAGCATTGTCACACATCACTGCATGCTGTGCCTACCTGTGACAGCCCTGCCGGAGACAGACATGTGACACCGCTGCACAGGCAGCATAGCATGTGAAGATGTACATGTGGGCTGCACACCTTAGGCAGATGTCCACAGGTCATGTGTGCCACGGTAGTGTGGTTGAACACGACTATCAGACTGGACAAACACCACATGCCTGCATAACTACAGTATGACCATAGTCAACAGTCCCAGTGACAGAGTAGGCCAATGTACACTATCCCTGCGTGCAGACCACTGGCTACTGGACACCTGGCTAGACACACACCTGGAGGGTTAATTCACCATTGAGCCATCACATGTCCCAGTCCATGTGGGCCGTACAATGTCATCACAGGGTGGTCACAATAGCAGGTGGCAAGGCAGACACGGTGTACCAGGTGATGTGTCATGTGTGCATATGTCGACTAGCACAGCCGTTCACATGTCTGCAACATACTGGTGCACGATGTATACTGTTACATGATGTATGGAACTGCACTGTCACCCACTACAGGGCCATCTGACACAGGTGTGTTGTGACTGGTGTAACCCATGTTTGCACAGGATACACACTGCTGTTGTAGGCAGCCATGCTGGTGGCTACCAGTGATATATGCAGTGGTCATACAGACATACCGTACACAGTGTTCATGCAGGAATGTCCATTGTCGTGGACGATGTGCTGCTATGTGAATGTAGGTGTGTGTTGTGAATGTTACACATCCAGAAGACACCATCTGGTGCAGTCATGGTTGTCAACACCAGTACACACATCCACAGCAGTCAGAACCCAGTCCTGACAATGTGTGTCAGTCACCCTCGTACTGTGTGACATATGTGCACATGGCGGAACACCTCCCACTGTCATCTAAGCTGGCTACATGATGGCTGGAATGTGCTGTAGAAATGTACAATGCTGGTAGCCCAATGAAGTACCTGGAATCAGACACAGTACGCTATGTCAGCCATGTAAACCATGCACAACAATGACCGCCCAACAGACACAAACAATGCATTGACACATGGAACATGTGCACATGACAACCCCAATGAGGTATGTTGCACATATTGATGTACAATTGTCATCTATGGCCATAGCATGGATGCAGACACACATACTCCACAGGTAGTACCATGTGATGTAGGTAGGGGGCATTGCTCGTGTACATGTCACAGTAGCTGTACACACACATGTCCTGCATAGCCGTCATGTAGGGGTAGCTGTGGTATGTGACTACTGGACATGCCCGTACAAATGACCATGTCCCACAGGAGATGTGTTATGTGTGTACCACATGTGACGTGCTGACAACAAGCTGTGATGTGTACGGCTGCCGGTGTACCTGTGTGACATTGTCTGTGATGGGTGCAAAGGCATATAGTATCGTATTGCATGCACACAAGCCCCACATAGGTCCATAGCCTGAACATACAATACAAGGAGTGTGTGGGATGATAGCAACCCACAGGAGGAGATGGGTATGGCCGGCAGGCCACAACCACATGTGTGTGTACGGTGTTCACGTCCACCACACATGAGCATCTGAGAGGCTAGTGTTACAGCTGTACAGGGTTGCATGCATATATGTTCAGCAACATCCCTGTGTGTCCCACCACTGGCCCGTGGACCGATGGACACCAACCAAATGTGCAGATATGACATGTGCACAGCACATCACAGATGCCTACTGTAGAACAGGCTTACCGTGTAGACATGTGCACAGTAGGTCTGTGCCAGCTGCAGTCAAACATGTAATGTGCCGAACCACACCAATAGTCCAGGCCATGCCACAGATGGACGTGCATGCATCTGTGTATGTATGGCTGTGAATGTCTCCGGCATAGCAATATAGCTGTGTCACCGTTGTGAACAACAATATGAATGTGTCATATGTGTGAGGGGTGCGTCATACGCATATGGTCTGATCGACGATACCATCAGTGACCCTGCTATGTGAACATCCCTGTCCCCATACATGGATACCTATGCTGTGCCCAACACCACATTCACAGAGGGAGGGATGGCGGTGTGTAGTGCAGCAGCAGACATGGGGGTGGCAGCAGGCACTGGATGTACACATATGTGGTACCCACATCAGTGCAGGCAACCATCCATGTGCACGGGATAGCGGTGTGTGTCCACATACAGCACTGTGTTGATCAATATCCCAGCACATAGCACCTGCCAGGGTTACAGTGTATGCATGGATGTGTGATACCTGCATGCACCAGACACACCCTCAGCAAGCAGCGTGCAGCATACCTCGCTTGAGGCCAGTGTCCACACCATGGCGATAGACATGTTGAATGTCCATATACACATAGCACTGACATATGGAATGGACAGCCACCCTGCCAATATCGTAAACCCCAGGTGGATCACAACCCAGTGCCATGTATGTGGCATACCCTGCCATACCATGCAGACCTGCCCAGCAAGGCTGCATGAGCTATCACAGTCCTACATGGTGCAATGGACAAAAGGCACTCTCACTATCAACCATACACAGCAGTAATGTGGCGGTGATGCACCCTGTGGTGTCACAGGTGCTGTGTGATGCTTTGGACAATGTGTGTGTGTACATGCTATGCATGGCCTGTCCTGCTAATGTGTCATGGTTACACATTGCCCTATGTCTATCACATGTGCAACACAGGTGAGCTGTGGCAAGTTGTCCAACACCCGTACAGTGCTGTGTGGATGTACATGGCACGACACATGCATGTGCAGGTGTCCATGTGTATGTGTACAGTGCCACTGCTGGCGTTCACAATGGCTACAGACGTGATGTGTACTGACATATACACAGCGTACAGGTGAACAGCAGCACCGGCGTCACATGGGGACCTATGCCAGTGATATGGACACAGGTGCAGCCAGGTACACATGTCCACAGCTGGCTAACATCTACATGGTGCGTGTACAGTGTGATGGGGTGGCAAACAGATATGATGTGACACACACTGCTCAATGGTGTGAAGCCAACACATCGGCTGTGTCACTGCCACGATGCCTTTCACAGATTACTGTGCAGATGTCGTACTTGTCATAGCAATGTATCTCCAACAGTATGCCAGCACAGCAGTGTAAATGTGACCTGCCACCATCATTATGTCTTACAGATAATGCCACGATCCCGGCTTCCTGCATTCAGTCGACAGGAGGAGGAGGTGATCATACCATACCTCCATAGTAATCATAACATGTTATTTAGTCATGTGCCACAGCAGGCACAGGAACGACAGGAGATGTGGGAGGAGATGTGCAGGAGGGTGAACAGCCTGGGCGGATACAACCGCACTTATCAGCAGATCCGCAGGCACTGCACAGACCTGATCCGGCATGCAAGACAGCGTGACGCTGCAATCGCCAGACAACAACGTGGGACAGGTGGTGGGCCACCAACCCAGCCCCTTACTCACAGCCACGGAGGAGCTCCTGGCCAGTCTGGGGACACCCACGGAACAACACGCAGAAACCCATGTGTCCATCGTGGAGGTGGGTGTCTCCCGAACTATGAGCTTGGAGCTGCATGGTAAGTCAGGGTTGCATGTTTGTATGATAAGTGTCGTGGGGGTGGGTGTCATAGTACAACACATAATATAGCCATACATGCCAGGTATATGGCCACACAAGACGCATACTACAGTATGCTATGTTGTGTTAGCAGACATGTGCATAGCACATGCTAACTCACAGATGCATGATGTGACATGCACACTGCTGACTGTGGCGATAGTAATGGATAATGTGTATACCTTTGTGTCATCCCTTTACAGGTGCGTCTGGCGTGTCGCAAACACAAGGGTCTGTTGCAGGTAAGTCTGTTGCTAGTCAAAGGCATGATATGGTGTATTGATATTCCCCATGTGTCCAGGCATGACATGCACACCTGTGTGTGCCCCAGTCACGGTATACAGGTTGCACCACCCGACACACACACCACCCATGTACAGTAGATACAACCGTTAGCGTAGAGTGGCATGACACCACCACGACCTATTGGTGTGTCACGTGCATTCAGCTATGCATACAATGGTGTAGGTGTTCCACAATGGCTGCATGTGTAGTATGCATCGGTATGCCTCTGCAGTATGCACACAGTACCACATAGTGAGCTGTGATCTTGCCAGAGCACAGGTGTTACCAATGTGACCTATGCCCCTGCATCGGGTGCACACGTTGTGACATGGCACATGCCATGTCCCATGCACGTGGATGTCTGGCTGCAACATTGTCACACCATGACATGACCTATGCACGACATAGCAGACATCCACACTGTCTGCATATCTGTAGGGAATGTGACACCTTACACTACTATGGTTGTATGTCACATGGGCCACCACAGGGCCATGTGCACGATGTCCACCACACACAATTGTCAATGACCCAGACAGACAAGGCCATGGTCGATACCTACAGGCATGTTGCCACACAGTACATCCACAGTGGGTAGTCACCGTTGCACCCTGTACACACATAGTGGGCTCATCACTGTAGTGGTGCCCCTGGACATCCGATGTAGTACACCACTGACATGGAATGCCTCTCCACAGCTACTACAGGTGCCTCCAATATCCACCACATACGTGCTGCTGAGCGGCTTAACTGACTGACAGACATGGCAATGTAATGCGTCCAGGTCACGCATCACACAGAAACATAACTGTGTCCTGCTACTGTGCAGTGGCACAGTGCCCGCACTCCACACTGTACAGCTATGTACACAGCTCACACCAACCGCACCTGCACAGACATCCCTGTTACCCATACATTGTATCTGTAGACTGTACACATAACACTGCACCATGACAGCCATTGTGATGTGGTGCATGCGGTGGGACACCATCGTCACATGTCCACATGATACCACACATGTTTGCGGTGTACATGACATAGTGTCGGCAGACATGTGTACTGTCAACTCGCCCGTGGCCACACGGTGTATCACGGTGATGCATGCAAACTACCATGAATGTGTGTACTGCATGCCTACTAAAAGACACCTGCCTGTTGTACTGTTCCCACCAGGGCAGTGTGCATACTGCCACTAGGAATGTCTGGTCTACATTCACTGGTCTGTGGTGTGTGAATGCTGCATGCCACCTGCAATATCACATGCATGATGTCTGTGTGTGTGTGTGTGTGTGTGTGTGTGTGTGTGTGTGTGTGTGTGTGTGTGTGTGTGTGTGTGTATTGTAACTGACGGTATGCCTTTGTATTGACAGGTGCTGTAGGTGAGTTCCCCTCCTGCGGTCCAGCTGATGCTAGTGTCCCCACAGATACTAGTGGTGATGACCATGTGCATGAGGCACAGGCAGGGTCGTCACAGGCACACACTGTGCCATTGGATAACATCACACTTACGTCCCCTTCATCCCTGAACACGGTTCGGATGCCGACACATACCCCAACACCGTTGCCCATAGATGACGGTCAGTCAGCGTCTGTTGGCATCGAGCAGGAATGTGTGGTGGCTGCAGAAGGTGTGGGTACACACGATGTTGCCAGTGTAATGACTGGTGCAGTGCCACGCAGGCATGTGGCAGGTGCTGCTCGTAGGGGGAGCACCGCTAGACATACACCTGCCGTACAGGGTGCAGCAGCTGGTATAACCAGACGCATGTTCCAGACTGTAATGGCGGCGCAGGCACGTGCCGAACGGCAGAACCAGGAAGGGCAGAGGCTGCAGAGGTCTGCAATCCGTTCCTTGAATGACAACATCCAGGCATTGGCGAATGCCCAACAGCATCTTGCCGATGTTCTGGATAGGAGATTGGGTGAGATGGCTGGTATCCTCGACCGAGGCATGGCCATCCTTGAGCGTGGGCTGTCCGTGCAGGAACACCAGGTAGGGGTGAGGCATAGGGCACGTGGGCGTAGGCCAGCAACACCACTTGGTGCAGGTCAGCGTGTGCGTGCCACCTCCCATGCCCACCCACCCAGTGCTGGTAGCAGCAGCAGTGCAGCTGCTACTACACCGACCACACCAGGACAGAGCAGGCCACGTGGACGTGGCCCTGGACGGCCCCGGCGTGGGCACGTTTCCAGCGGACATGTGACATCGGAGAGTGGACTGTCTGTACCTACACCCGGTCGTGCCCGTGCGACCCCAGGCAGGCCCGGGTCACGTCGCGGCAGGCGGACACAGTGAGCCGTAACACCTGCACTGTACAGTCTGGGGCTGCCAAGCATACCCCGTGTAGGCATCACAGATTACTGAACTGTGTACACACAAACCCACACACAGCAAACACGACTGTAGGGCTCCACCACACCCACATGCAATGTACACAGTCATGCCCAGTCAATGCACAGGCCCTTACACACACACATGATGTCATCCATTGGTACAGCCTATGCCTGTGGCACACATATCACCCTGTGCATATGATGAAGTCTCTGCCACATAACTGTGAGCTACACCATCAGTGCATGGTTATGCAAACATATTCTGATGCACAGGGTGGACAAGATAGTGAGAGGTGTATGTGATACCTGTGTCCGCATAGTGCGTGATGTGTATGTTGTGGTGTGTGTGTATGGCTGGTGACAGGTGTGTATGTGATGTGGGTTGTGCACTGACATCATGCAGCAGACATACCATGCAGGACAGGTGCAGCATTCATTGATCTGTGTACACAGTATGTGTGGTGGTTACATGTGTAGCACCATGTTGGTTCAGTTAACCCGTATGACAATGATGGTGTACTTGCATGTGCCTACTGGGAGCACTGTAATTAGTTCCCCACGCGTAGTCGTGGGGTACCCACAGGCATGTCTGGCAACATCAGCATAGCACAGGTACCCGCACTCGGCATGGACCCCTACATAGGAACATAGGCGCACATGTACATAACAGGGTATGTGCCCTACGACATGTGTGGACCTAGCATGACCGTGTGTGGCTGCTAACACCCCTCAGGATGGGGATGCCACATCCATCAGTCCCCAGTCCCTCGTCCAGCACTGACACACAGATGATGCCTGGCGCATAACTATATCCACACATCCACACCTCATTATTACTCCTGGACGAAGGCAATCAGTGCCTTTCCTTCACATGGGCTGGCACTCCTCTACGTGTTGTAGGGGGTCTCCGGCCATTGACCCTGTTCCCCCAGCACGTCACACTCATCTTTGTGGTGATGTGTGTGACAGTCGCTTCTGTGCCCGTGTTTGCCTGGAGCCTAGGAAGTGGAATATGCCCATGTCACCCAGGTCAGACATGGCCGTGTATGCCAGGCACAGATCACCACAGAGCAGATGTGCTGTGAAGGTTTACAGCCGGAGTCCCCTTGGTCGTGCAGCTTGTGACACATGTCCTAGCACCGTCATCCCCGCCTTGTGTAACGTTTGCGGTCCTTCCGAGTGCTGCAGGCGTCAGGTTAGCTACAGGCCAGATGTGCCAATGTACGCAGTCATTGCTCTGGTGTGTGATGTGTACAGGGGTACAATGAACACCCCTGATGTCGATGCGATTCCTTCCAGACCAGGAGGCCACAGTGGAATGTCTTCACACCCACATTGCCATTGTGTGTGTTGACAGATGTTAACGACAGGTGTCGTAGCCATTTCCATGAACATGTCCACCATCTGGAATGGCTTACCACCTACATGTGACATTGGGCGAACATGTCCTTCACACTGGGTAGGTCTGCACCTTCTCTGGCATGTAGTAGCAGGCCATGGCTCTGGCACCAGTTATCCATGTCTATGACGCCCTAGGTGGATGTCCGTGTCACATGGGGTGTTGGGTATGGTGGCGGGTGCGTAGTCATCTGCATACCTTGTCTGCCACAATCCCCCTATGATTGCATGCACATTGGAAGGTCAAATGCCATATGGCAGGGGCCCAGGACTGAGCCCTGTGGGCCTCCACTGGAGACCAGATATGAGTGTGACAAGGCACCAGGAACACCAACCCTGTGTGGTGTGACCTCCAACCTTTCTGAGAAGCATCGGGTGACATATGTCCACACATGTATGCTGGCGAGCCTTTCCATGAGTCCCATGTGTAGTGTGCTCTGAACGCTCCCACCAGGTCATGGTACTGTGTGCAAACCCACGTATCCCCATCAATGGCCTTGGTGACCACTCCAGACAGGACGAGCAGGTTCGGGAGGCAGGATCCGCCCTTGACTATGTTGTTGTGGGTATGTTCCGGTATTGGCTGTACACCGCTGTCTGTATCCATGGGCACCTGTATGGACCTCCCACAGCTTTGCAGACAAGGCTTGTCAAGCGGATAGGGTGTGGCTGTCTACAGTCCATAAGAGCACTACCCTGGCATAGTGGGACCACAGATGCCATATGCCATCCATTGGGGACATAGCCCATAGTAAGGCTAACATGACACAGTGGCCGCATGTGTGGGCCGAGGCCCTCAATGAGGATGGGTAGCACACAGCCAGGGACACCATCGGTGCCCAGTGGTGCTGTGTCAACCGCCATACAGATATGGGATCACTCCAGGCCATATGAGATGTTTGGGAGGCTACACTCTGGTGGGATGGATATGTCCCCTCTTGGGGGGGGGTGGGATGTATGCATGGAAGATGTCCGCTGGTTTGCAGACAATGTCTGTGGGTGCAGTGACCGTTGTACCATTCTGGACCATTTCCAGCCAAGTCTGTGTGCCCCAACCATGTCCTTACCACAGTTAAGGAAGGCCCTATGGTTGTCTCATGTGCCCTCTGCAGTACCACTCCCACAAGCGGCCGTGGATGATTGTATGTGTGGCCGTATGGTGACGCCGGTATGAATGGGAGATGGTTTCCCTGGTATTGACATTGCTCTGTCATGTATTAGCTCCAACTGTTGATGTACAGCTAGTCAGTGGCTGGGGTCCACCACACCATGTGCCTACCTGTGGTGGACAAGGTCCTGATGTTATCATGTTTGCCTGTTGCAGACATGCATGTGGGTGCTCAGAGAATGCATTCGTTAGGCGGTTGCCGGTCTGGCCTGGGTTCAACACTGGCATGGAGGACTTGTAGGGTACCACACCGGTCGTATGATGTGTGTGGTTTGTTGTGGAGAGGTCATCACTTAGGTCCCCATGCGGTGTTGGTTACAGGATGTGGATGACCAGTGGATCCACTATACGGTCTGGCATCACCATTGAGGGCTGTACATCCTGTGTGGGGCATATCCTCACCATGTGTGATGGGCAGAACTGTCAGACATCCCCCCCTAGTATGTATGGTGCATGGCTGTTTAACAGTGGCCAGGTGTGAGAACACCTGTGACCGTTGGCGTAGTGTGTTGTGCCATGGCTGATGTTCCCAGTCTATGTATGGGTGGTTCATGTCACCCAATACGGTGCTGTTGTGAGAGCATGCCCACTCACCAGTGTCCTCAGGACATCTGTGCAGGTAGCCTGTGTTTGGGAGGGTTGTCTGTAGCATGCAACAAACTGTAGGCCAGTCCTACACATGGTTAATTGCACCTAGATATTCCCTGATGCAACGGCCATGTCTGTGGCATGGCCGGGTTGCTGTTGTGTGGCTGGACACACACGACGGTCCACATTCCGCCACCCATGCCGTCGCACCATGTGTATGCATGTCTGCTCTGTGCCGACTCTAAGTGTCTGAGCATGCCCAGTAGGCAGCTGTGTAGATAGACACACAGCACAGTGCAAACCGCGGCCGACTGCAGTTATACCCCGGGTGCATGCCTGTATCCCTTCGCAACGCCACGTCTGTGGCATGGCCAGGTTTCTGTTGTGTGGCTGGACACACACGACGGTCCACATTCCGCCACCCATGCCGTCGCACCATGTGTATGCATGTCTGCTCTGTGCCGAGTCTAAGTGTCTGAGCATGCCCAGTAGGCAGTGATGTACTGATCAGTAGTTACTTGGTATTCCCGACTGCAGCACTAACGTGTTACTGTACGGCGACCTTGGGATGGTAACAGGCTGCGTGACTGCGCACTCTGACCTAACTCCCGATCGGGCGCATTGCCTCTGCAAATGATACCACCCACGTAGGGTATGCCTCCTGACAGCGCTCTGCTCAGTAAACTCGGTAGCGTTCTGTAAATGCTTCGTACTGTAGTGTGTTCATGTAGATAGGCGTAGGTTCGTCTCCCGTCCCTTCCGTGTGTGTGTGTGTGTGTGTGTGTGTGTGTGTGTGTCTCTGTGTGTGTGTGTTTCCAGCTGCCTCTGCGAATGAACATGCTTTTAGGCGCTCCGCAACACAAATCTTGGCTATTGCCAACTATTGTCTTGCGGGTGACGTCACCAGCCTACAAGTATGCCTCTGACAGCGCTCACTTCAGTAAACTCGGTAGCGCGTTCTGTAAATGCTTCATACTGTAGTAAGTTCATGTAGATAGGCGTAGGTTCGTCTCCCGTCCCTTCCGTGTGTGTGTGTGTGTGTGTGTGTGTTTCCAGCTGCCTCTGCGAATGAACATGCTTTTAGACGCTCCGCAACACATACCTTGGCTATTGCCAACTATTGTCTTGCGGGTGATGTCACCAGCCTACAAGTATGCCTCCGACAGCGCTCTGTTCAGTAAACTCGGTAGCGCGTTCTGTAAATGCTTCATACTGTAGTGAGTTCATGTAGATAGGCGTAAGTTCGTCTCCCGTCCCTTCCGTGTGTGTGTGTGTGTGTGTGTGTGTGTGTTTCCAGCTGCCTCTGCGAATGAACATGCTTTAAGACGCTCCGCAACACATACCTTGGCTATTGCCAACTATTGTTTTGCGGGTGACGTCACCAGCCTACAAGTATGCCTCTGACAGCGCTCACTTCAGTAAACTCGGTAGCGTTCTGTAAATGCTTCATACTGTAGTAAGTTCATGTAGATAGGCGTAGGTTCGTCTCCCGTCCCTTCCGTGTGTGTGTGTGTGTGTGTGTTCCCAGCTGCCTCTGCGAATGAACATGCTTTTAGACTCTCCAAAAACACATACCTTGGCTATTGCCAACTATTGTCTTGCGGGTGACGTCACCAGCCTACAAGTATGCCTCTGACAGCGCTCTCTTCAGTAAACTCGGTAGCGTTCTGTAAATGCTTCATACTGTAGTAAGTTCATGTAGATAGGCGTAGGTTCGTCTCCCGTCCCTTCCGTGTGTGTGTGTGTGTGTGTGTGTTCCCAGCTGCCTCTGCGAATGAACATGCTTTTAGACTCTCCGCAACACATACCTTGGCTATTGCCAACTATTGTCTTGCGGGTGACGTCACCAGCCTACAAGTATGCCTCTGACAGCGCTCTCTTCAGTAAACTCGGTAGCGTTCTGTAAATGCTTCATACTGTAGTAAGTTCATGTAGATAGGCGTAGGTTCATCTCCCGTCCCTTCCGTGTGTGTGTGTGTGTGTGTGTGTGTTCCCAGCTGCCTCTGCGAATGAACATGCTTTTAGACTCCGCAACACATACCTTGGCTATTGCCAACTATTGTCTTGGGTGGCGTCACCAGCCTACAAGTATGCCTCTGACAGCGCTCTTCAGTAAACTTCGGTAGCGTTCTGTAAATGCTTCATACTGTAGTAAGTTCATGTAGATAGGCGTAGGTTCGTCTCCCGTCCCTTCCGTGTGTGTGTGTGTGTGTGTGTGTTCCCAGCTGCCTCTGCGAATGAACATGCTTTTAGACTCTCCGCAACACATACCTTGGCTATTGCCAACTATTGTCTTGCGGGTGACGTCACCAGCCTACAAGTATGCCTCTGACAGCGCTCTCTTCAGTAAACTCGGTAGCGCGTTCTGTAAATGCTTCATACTGTAGTGAGTTCATGTAGATAGGCGTAGGTTCATCTCCCGTCCCTTCCGTGTGTGTGTGTGTTTCCGTTGCTTTCGCAACTTCTTCTGAAAAAGCAAATTCTTAAACTGTTCACAATCAACAGTGTGATATTTAAAATCTTGTTAAGACTCACATTGTTGATTGTGAACATTCTTAGACTTTGCTTTTTTCTGCAGACGTTGTGGAAACAACGTAAACGTTGCATGTTTTAATAAACTGTTTAAATGTTACGAAGACTTGTGTTGTGTCGAACTACGGGGACTATTCTTGCTGCAGGTTGCTGGTTTGTTTGTGTTTCATAGTACAATATCATGTAATACGTGTGTTCATAGTATGCTTTCTGTGATGTTGACATGTGTGTGTTTCGTTAGCAGTGCGTCTGTGCTTTCTATGCTGTGGCTACATGTTCATTGTTCGCATAGAAAGTGACAAATGGAAGTGTAAGGGTGGACATTTAAAGCCTGGATACTTCCATGTTATGTGTAAGTCTCACGGGGCCAACGGGTGATAGAGCATACATGTCTATGAAGTACCTTTGGATACCATATGCGACGTGTCGTGGACGAAATGTTTAAGTTGACTGTTCCATCTACCTATGTGTGACATGGTTTGTGGCCATAGGGTGCCAGCAAGTCTTTCCTGTTCATTGGGTGTTTGCCATGGTCTATTGACATCAATCCTATTAATTCACGAAGGATGTCTTTCATTGGTGGCAACGCCATAGTTTGACCATCGTATGTCATTCCCAGCAGGCGTTGAGATTGTGCCATTGGTATGTTTACACAGGTGACCCATCTGTTCCACTGTATGGGCGTGTGATCCCCATTGATGTGCTGGCAGATTGAGTGCTGTATGCGCGGTATCTGCCCAGCGGTCTGGCTTTGAATGGGGAGTGTCTACTGTAGTCCCTATCTGTATTTCCTGGGTTATGCCTTGCAACAGCTGTGGGATTCCCCCAGGTTTGCAGCTATGGGTGCCATCTTGGCGTACGTTTGTCCATCCATGGGAACTGCCTACTGGACACTAGTATCGGGCTGTAAACATTTCACAGCTGCATTCTCCATTTCCGGTGGATGATCGGCATTATTATTGCGGAGTAACGCATATGCCATGGCCACGTCCGCACACGCGGCGGGACAACGAATCATCTGCCAATCCACACCGACACCCATTTTTGCATACCCACGATCCCATGTCTGCAACCCTCGACAGTACCCCTTGCACACCCTTCATGTGTGCGGAAATGGGATGTGAACGCGTGTATGGACGCAGCAGCCTGGGGAGTCCAATTCATATGTCCTGCATTTCAGGGACGGCTGTCATCACCCTTGAAGGCGCTTGTGGTGCATATATCTACCTGTGCCGTAGTCACGGCTGTCACCTCTTCCGGTTCACACTATGCTGCCCACACTTACTTAAGGAGTAATTTTGGGTCCTGCAATGGCCACCGATGTGCATATGTAAAGTGTAGAACATGTTGGACTGTGTCCATTCCGCCAGTGGGTTTGACTGCCGCCGTATGTTCCCCAGTCCCGGATGTCTGTCTGCCTACCCATATTATGTAGTGCTACGGAACCCGTGTCCTTCCACAATTTACCCATATGGTGTTACTGTAGTACTGCAGGTTGGCAACTGCTTTAAGTAATCCTCAGAGGTACCATTGTGAACTATCCGCCACTGTATTGTCATTATAACACAGCCGGTACATGTAGAACCTATTTATTCATGACAGTATGTTATTTATGTGTGGGAACGCCATATTTTAACCATAGTATGACCTTCCTAGTTGACGTTGTTGGTGTGCCATTAATATGTGTTCCACAGGTCGCCCGTATGTTCCGCCGAGTGGAAGCGGGTGATCCCCACATACTTGCTAGCACCTTGGCTGCTGTGTACGCCGGGATTCGCACGGCCGGATGGATGTCTACGGGGTGTGTCTACTGTTGTTTCCATCTGTATTTCCTGTGTTATGCCTTACTACGGCTGTGTGATTGCACCAGGCTTGCTATTATGGGTGCCATCTTGTCCGTGCGTTTGTCCATCCTTGGGAAATGCCTACTGGACACTGGTGTAGGGCTGTACCCATTTCACAGCTGCATGTAGCATTCTCCGGTGGATGATTGTCAGTATTGGTGGGTGGTAAGGCATGTTCTGTACCCACATCCTTCCCACGGGGCGGGACAATGGATCATCTGCCAATCATCTCCAACACCCATTTCTGCATACCCACGATCCCATGGCTGCAACCCTCGACAGTACCCATAGCAAATCCTCCATGTGTGCTGGAATGGGATGTGGACGCACATCTGTGGACTCGACAATCTGTGGATTTCTGTGCATATGTCCCGCATTTCATGGACAGTTGTCATCAACCTTGAACACACTGGCGGTGCATATATGTAGCTGTGCCGTAGTCACGGCTGTAGTTCATCTTGGTCTTCCGCTTGCACCCAGTTGGCGTTGCAAAAGGAGAAATTTTGGGTCCTACAATGGACACAAATGTGCATATGTAAAATGTAGAAAATGTTGGGCTGTGTCCATCTGGCCAGTGGTTGTGACCGCTGCTGTATGTTCCCCACTCGCGGATGTCTGTTTGACTACACATATTATGTTGTGCTACGAAACCCATGTTCTACTACGATTAACCCAAATGGTATTGATGTAATGCTGCAGGTTGGCAGGTGCTTTAAGTAATCCTCAGAAGGCCCAGTAGGACATATACGCGCCACTGTAATGTCAATATAAAACAGACAGAACATGCATACCCTATTTATTCATTGAAGCATGTTCGTTATATGCAGGAACGCTAGTGTTGAAACATCGTATGACCTTCGTAGTTGAGGTTGTTAGTATGCCATTAGTATGTGTTCCACAGGTCGCCCATTTGTTCCGCAGTATGGGCGAGTGATCCTCATGTTGTTGCTGGCAGATCGAGTGCTGTATGCGCGGTATTCGCACGGCGGTCTGACTTTGTATGGGGAGTGTCTACTGTAGTCCCTAATGTATTTCCTGTGTTATGCCTTACGCAGCTGTGTAATTCCACCAGGTGTCCAGTTATAGGTGCCATCTTGGTCGTACACTTGTCCATCCATGGGAATTGCCTACTGGACACTGATGTAGGGCTGAACACATTTTACACCTGCTTTTAGCATTACCCAGTGGATACTTTGCATCCTTAGTGGGGAGTAAGGCACGTGCTATACCCACAGCCCTCCCACGGGGCGGGACAACGGATTATCTGCCAAACAACACCGAGCCCCATTTTGCATACCCAGGATCCCATGGCTGCAAACCCCCACGGTACGCATTACACATCCTTCATGTGTGCGGGACTGGGATGTGGGCGCACTTCTATGGACACGACAATCTGGGGACTTCTGTTCATATGTCCTGCATTTCATGGACAGGTATCATCAACCTTAAACACGCTGGTGGTGCATGTCTAGCTGTGCCGTAGTCACGGCTGACACTCTGTCTGGCCGATCTCAGCGTATCGAAGGTGTAAACGCAACTATTTTGGAGTCCTACAATGGACACCGATGTGCATATGTAAAGTGTAGAGCGTCTTGGACTGTCACCATCTGGCCAGTGGTTTTGACTGCCGCTGTATGTTCCCCAATCGTGGATGTCTGCTTGACTACCCATATTATGTATTACTTGGCCTATCTATATCCACGTGCCAGTAAGCGGAAATACAGCAAACCTTGCGTCCTGCCCATCTTCATAAGCGACATTATTGAACATATATCGGCCAAAACAGACAATGACAAAAGCGATAGACTCCACAGTCAAGCGATGCGGAGCTCTTTCACCTACTAACATGGGGCATCGTCGAGCACGAAATGCATTACATAGTTGTCCCTTATACACTTCCTTCAGAGTCAGTTTAAAGTCAAATAATCAATAAACCTGCTCATAGTTAAGTGGACAGTGCTACAAGTCTTGATTATGGCGTGACATATACAAATCAGTGTTGCATACATTACTTCATGGAAACAATAATACGACAACAATGTGTTAATATAAATACAATATTGGTCAATACAATCAGTATCTTGAAACATAGTTGATAATTGTTGTGAGTAAACCTTAGAATGTAGTGTGTTGATCAGGATATTTTATATCAATGTGTATAATTGTAGCATTACGATTCCAAAGCATGGAATCAGTAAGTACTATTTAAGCATATATTGTACAATTATGAATGTAAATGAGTGGAGGACACATCCTTAACCTTCCCTGCTTCCAGTGGATCACACACGCACACTTTCGCATTTCCTAATTGTGGGTTACGCGCAGGCACATGCATATTAGTATTATGTTTATAAATATTTACTGGGACTGTGTGGTTACGTGTTATGTGTAAGTAGTGACTATTCGGTAACATATGTCTGATCCGGTTGACGGACGTGTGCAGAACGCACTTACAACTTTATACATGTAACAGTCTTTGCAGCATGGGCGCATTACGTACACGTTCACATCTATATGTTCCATAGTCGTAATTCAAGCGTGACTGCATTCACGTTTGCCAGTTACTGTGACCACTACCGTTAGCTGTTCGGTGTCATTAATATGCATACCCATGGTACTTAAGTACATTTACATATCCCCCGCAGTCACGCCGCGTCACAGGCATCCATTCTCCTGCTGGGAAAGGTGCGGTACTGCATGTTAAACATTCCTTATTCCCCCTCGCTCATGGCCCAGGATGCATATGTCGTGACCGCAGGGATGTTCAGATGACAGGTGCTTATATCCCCTACGCATACAGGCCTTTGATTGTCAGGGTGTTGCTGTGGTGCTTTGGGTTTGGTCTTGTCCGCCCAGTGTACGGAACTGCCCTGACCGTGTACGAATGTTAGATGAGTCACATGGGCACGTTTTGTCCGTGTCTATGGTACCATGTCACCCCCCCCAATTATTCATAACCGTGTGCGCCGATTGGCCGGTGTACCCGTTGTAGATCTTGTTATACTAATTGCACACGGTCTGGTCGAGCGGACCTATTTCCATTACTAACCCTCGGTATGTATGACCTGTGTCGCAATATTACATGGGTTTACCATTGCGTGGCGGCTTTCACTGAGCCACAGACATGTCCGTTGCTTGGTTTGGGCGGTTCCGCTGTGCTACACACATTTAACATGGCGGAACAGGTTGAACAGCTCAGCCACGGGGACATCGGGTTCTCCGTCGCTGTTTAGTATTGAATCGCTATGTGGAGTTTGTTTCACAAAGCGAGACAATGTCGACATTGGTAACGGACATCTCGCGCAGTGCGTCCGCACCGCTGGTGGCGTATGTCTGCGTTTGGCGGCGGACAGGCATTATGCTGTGCCATTATGTCTGGGAATATATGGTTTCTTGCCATAGATGATATGCCATACTAGCAATGACCTGCGTCTGGGTGTGGGTACTGCTGTATTACCCACGGGAAGAGTGGCCTTAGGTTAAGTGGTGCCCTAGGCAGAAGTTGCCACCGCAACATCACCGCTACCCCCTCCTGGTCTACCTACACCAAACAAAGTCTGGAAAGGTGCCCGAGTAGAGCAACGCCCTAGGCGGCTGCCTACTTGGCCTATGCCTAAGGCCGCTATGTGTGTGGTCCCTCGGGCATCGGACTCGAGCAGCGCCACGTCTGCCGTGGGTATGTCCAGCATTACCCACATCCAGCCGTGGTGTATTGCCATGATGTTCCATGTGTACAGTGGTGCGGTTACCATACATATGCCTTTCTCAAAAGCCGATTTCACACTTCTGAACACTACTGTGGTCTCCTTTAAGGCCCCTGAGCCAGTGGTGAACATCACTCAAACCGCTGAATCACGTACATATGCCTTCCACCAGCACCTACAGGACTGCATGGATCAGGCAATCCCATACAAAACTGAGACTCTTTGTACCACAGACAAGCATGCAGTCTGGTGGACCCCAGCCATGAACTAGCTCTACAACGACAGGAGGTAGATAGTACAAGTTAAAGCGGAATACTTGTAAGGTAACACACCCTTGCTCATTATATGTGAAGAACTACAAGCTGTCATGAAATCATCCAGGGGAAATTCAACAGAGAAATTAACAAGGACTCAACAGACATTCATAAGTCCTTCTTTAGCTATGTTGGACACCTGGGAGGACACTCCCAGATATGCTCAAACCGGGTTCGCAATGATGTGAAGATGACTGAACCTACACACATTGCCAGCATACTGGCTGACATGTTCAGTGCTAACATTCCCCCCCCCACATGGAGAGTTATCTATACCTGAGACTTGTAGATCCTGGAACATCTGTAACACACAGGTGGGAAATGCTGTCTCCAAGGCAGTCAACACAGCATCCATGGGACCAGATGGTGTCCCAGCTGTGTACTCCATGAACTCTATGGGGAATTAAACCCACACTTAGGACAGCTGTTTAATCTTAGCCTCACCTCAGGATACATACCTGAGTAGTAGCACAAGGCGACTGTAGTCACACTTCACATAGATGGTGCCTCCACTGACCCTGGTTATTACCATCCCATTAGCTTGACAAGCCTTATCTGCAAAGCCATGGAGAGGGATCATAATGGAACTCATAGATAAAGACATAGGGGACTCGCATACTTTGGATACAACCCAGTTTAGCTTGGTCAAAGTCAGATCATGCCTTTTACACGTGTTTGACTTTGTAGGATCAGTCACCAAGGCCATTGATGAGGGTAAAGCAGTCCATACAGCCTACCTCAACCTGGCAAAGGCCTTCGACACAATACCCCCTCGGGTATCAGTGATAAACCCGTCATCTTGAGCGTATATCCATACATCGCCATATGGGTTGCAAACTGGCTAAGTCACAGAACACACATGGTCATAGTTGCTGGCGCCATGTCATACTCACAGCCAGTCACAAGCGGTGTCCCATGGGGCCCAGTCCTGGGTCCACTATTTTTCAGCATCTACGTTTCCAAAGTACAAGCAAACACAGGGGGGTTATGGGTGACAATGTTTGCAGATGACTGCAAACTGGGTGCCATAGTCAGACACACATCTGACACAGATATCCTTCAGGAGTGCCTCACAGATGTGGATAAGTGGTGCCAGAGACATGGCCTACAGCTACATGCCAGGAAATGCATAGTCATACCCTTCGGGAAGAACAAGGTTACCCCTAGCTACCATATAGGTGGCAATCCACTGAGCACAGAGGGAGTTACCAGGGATCTGGGCCCCGGGTTGTTGTTAACCGTTCGTTAGACACACACGTTGCTAACGTAGTTAGGTAGACCTTCCACATTGCCCACATCATCATGAAGGGATTCACATCTAGATCAGGGGAGGTCATTGTCCCCTTGTACTCATCACTCATTAGACCTATGATTGGGTACAATGCCCCGTTCAGAATGTATGTGACCCGACACCTGCAGCAGCTGGAAAGGCACCAACAGTTCATCGACAAACAGATGCAGGGTCTCAGGAATATGTGTTATACTGACCAACTGAAAGAATTACAGATGTATACAGTTGCATACCACTTGCCCAGAGGTGACCTGTGCCTGGCATACAAGGCCATGTCGAACCCAGATCTGATGAGTATGCTTCACCTAAAGAAGTTAGATCCCTCAGAACCACAAGGGCAGGTGGCGTACACCTTGACACTGTCATTAATAGAACGTGTTGGTGGGACAGATTCATCACCCAGACACTCACTATGCTGTGGAACAACATCCCAGTACATGTGAGGGCAGGCACCTCGCTGGCCTTCTGTTAGTATTTTGACATGGATGTCTGAATTGATTTATTTAAGTAACCTTCTAAATGAATATTTACATTACCACATTGTGAATCTTTACATTTCGTTGGTCTATTTTACATTAGTCATAATCATACGGTTTATCTGTGTATATTATGGTTCATTTATATTACTAGGTGTCTGCAGTTCTTTTAATATATTGGCACAGTCCGTAGAACATATATATGTAGCTTACACAGTCAGACATTTGGAAAACATTATGTTGGTTCATCTTTCATATATATACATATATTTCTATTTCTCTATGAAGAATGTACCTTCGAAGCAATGTCTGATGTCCTCACTGTGTGGAATCTGTAACCCAAGTAAAGTTTGTTTGCTTGTTTGCCTTTAAGGCATGTAAGTAATACCTAGCACATCTAATTTACTGACCAATTAAGGGTTTTACATGTAGTAGGTTGGACTGCATTGTATGTATTCTGAATAAGTCTGCTTATGAAGCAGGCGAAAAGAGCTTCAATAAACTATGGTGACTGCATTTAATTACTGGTGTGCTCTGAGTGGTCACTGACGGTGTCTACAGTACCTCGTCTTTGCTTTGGACTTCATCGGCTGGTTGTCTGTGTTTGTTGTATGGGGAATGTCAAGTGTAGTCCCTATGTGTATTACTTGTGTAATGCCTTACTACGGCAGTGTAATTCCACGGGTTTGCAGTTATGGGTGCCATCTTAGTCATACGCTTGTCCATCCATGTGAATTGCCTACTGGACACTGGTATACGGCTGTACACATTTCACACCTGCATTTTGCAATCTCCGGTAGATGGTTTGCATTATTAGCGGAGAGTAAGGCAGGTGCTACGCACATCCCTCCCACGGCGGGACAAAGGATTGCCTGCGAAACAACACCGAGGCCAGATTCTACATACCCAGACTCCCTTGACTGCAACAGTCGACAGTACCCATTACACATCCTTCATGTGTGCGGGACTGTGATGTGGACGCAGTTCTATGGACCCGCACCCTGGGTATTTCTGTGCATGTGTGCTGCATTTCATGGACAGCTATCATCAACATTGAACACGCTTGCGGTGCATATGTGTACCTGTGACGTGGTGACGACAATGAGATCACGTGAGTAATGCAGGAAGCTAGCAGGCATTCCATGAATGGAATATTTGGGTCCTACAATGGACACCGATGTGCATATGTCAAGTTAGATGTTGCTGGACTGTGTCCACCTGCCCAGTGCTTTTCACTGCTGGTGTATGTTCCCCAATCGCGGATGTCTGTTTCACTACCCAGTCTACATGGTGCTACATAACCAGGTGATTTAGTACTGTGAACAAATGACATACATCCAAAGATGCTGGTTAGCAACTGCTTCATATAAACCTCAGACATCCCAATGGGACATATCCGTCACCGTATTTCCAATATAACACCACGGAACATGTTGATTACCTATGTTTTCATTTAACCATGTTGTCTTCATAGGTGGGAATGCCATAGTTTACATATCCTACTTGACGTTGTGTGTGTGCCATTAGTATGTGTTCCACAGGTCGCACATCTGTTCCGCTGTACGGTAGCGGGTGCTCCTCATTCTGTTGCTGGCAGATTGAGTGCTGTGTACGCCGGTGTTGGCACGACGGTCCGGCTTTGTATGTGGAATGTCAACTGTAGTCCCTATGTGTATTTCCTGTGTTATGCCTTACCGGCTATGTAATTTACCTGGGTTTGCAGTTGTGGGTGCCATCTTGGCCATACGGTTGTCCATCCATGAGAATTGCCTACTGGACACTAGTATAGGGCTGTACACATTCCACACCTGCATTTAGCATTCTCCGGTGGATGGTTTGCATTATTAGCGGAGAGTAAGGCAGGTGCTACGCACATCCCTCCCACGGGGCGGGACAAAGGATTGCCTGCGAAACAACACCGAGCCCAGAGTCTACATACCCAGAATCCCTTGACTGCAACAATCGACAGTACCCATTACACATCCTTCATGTGTGCGGGACTGTGATGTGGACGCAGTTCTATGGACCCGTACCCTGGGTATTTCTGTGCATCTGTGCTGCATTACATGGACAGCTATCAGCAACATTAAACACGCTTGCGGTGCATATGTGTACCTGTGACGACAATGAGTTCAGGTACGCATTGAAATAAGACATTATTCTGTTCTTTCCACAATTTTGGGTCCTACAATGGACACCACTGTGCATATGTAAAGTGTAGAGCTTGTCGGACTGTGTCCTTGTGAGCAGTGGGTTTCACTGATGCTGTGTGTTCAGCAATCGCGGATGTCTGCTTGTCTACCCATACTGTGTAGTGCTACAGGAACCATGTCTTCCGACACCAGAACCCAATGGTGTACATCCAATGTTGCAGGTTAGCAACCACTTTCATACCCAGGGGTCACGATTGGGAGGTATTGCCACTTTATTATCGGAACAACACCTCCAGACTGTGTACATCACGGGAACTTTAGGCCAGTCTTACCGGCCATTTGCAATTGTAATTAGCACACACGTGTCAATACATGTATGATAAGACATATTATCATGCAGAAGTTAATCTATGTTATTTGGACATTGGCTTCTGCTATTGGCATCCGTTGCTGCGAGTGTTGCCAGTTACCATACACATTGCTTGCTCAGAGGCAGACTACACAATTCTGCACACTACTGTGGTCTCCTTTAAGGACCCTGAGCCAGTGGTCGACAGTACTGCAGCCACTGCATCAATCACATTTGCCATCTACCAGTACCTACAGGACTGCATGAACCTGGCATTCACTTAACCAACTGTGGTTCATTGTACCAATGCCAAGCATCCAGTGTGGTGTACCCCAGCCATACACAGGATGTACAACACGAGGAGGTGGCTACTACAAGGTGGAGCAGACACCTTGTGAGGTATGACACCCTTGGTCATCATATGTGTAGAGTTACACACTGTCGTGCCATGGTCCAGGGCACATTCCACAGATATACCTACATGGACCTGGCTGACAATCATACCACCTTCAGTTGCTATGCTCAACACCTGGGAGGTCACTCCCACATATGCTCTGACTGGGTTCACAAAGAGGTGGAGTTTACTCAACATACACACATTGCCAACAAACAGGCTGACAAGTCCAGTATGGACATCTCCACACCCTCCCAACACATGAGGAGATGTCTGTACCAGCGGTTTGTGGTCAACAAATGTTCTGTGACACACAGGTGGGACATGCTCTCTCCAGGGTAGTGGACATAGCATCCATGAGACCAGCTGGTGACCCCACTGTGTACTCCACTATCTCATTGAGGTATTAGACCCACAGTTAGGACAGCTATTTCTTTGTAGCCTCACCTCAGGTAAGGTACCCAGGTTGTGTCGCATGGCAACTGTAGTCCCACGTCACAGGGCCAATGCCTCCACTGAGCCTGGTTATTACTGTCCCATTACCATGAGGAGACCTATCTGCAAAGACATGGGGAGGGATCATACTGCGGCTCGTATATGACTGCATAGGGGACATACATACTTTGCATCCAACACGGTTTGTCTTGTTCAAGGCGGTTCATGCCTTTAAAGCATGGGTGAAATTTTCGGGACAGTCACGAGGCCATTGATGGGGTGTTGCAGTCCATACAGCCTACCTCGACCTGGCAAAGGCCTTCATCACATTACCCCCCTCAAGTATCGTTGATAAACCCATTGGCTGGGATGTGGACACGTACATCACAGAATGTGTTGGAAACTGTCTATGCGACACAACCCACACGGTCATAGTTGCTGGCAGCATGTCAGACCTACTGCCTGTCGCAAGTGGTGTCCCATGGGGCCCTTCCGTGGGTCCACTCCTGTCATACATCTACATTTCCACGGTACAGGCACACACAGGGGTTTTGTGGGCAACATTGTTTGTAGATGACTGCAAAACAGGTGCCATAGTGGGACGGACATCTGACACAGATATCCTTCGAAGGGGCCTCCCAGATATGCATATCTGCTGTCAGGGACATGTCCCACAGCTAAATGCTAAGTGATGCAACATCATACCTGTGGAGAACTACTAGGTCACCCCTGTCCAGCATATAGGTGGCTGTCCACTCAGCACAGGGGTGATTACCAGGGATCAGGGGACAGGGTTTGCCAGTCACCATTCATTCAACACACACGTTGCTATCGTGGTTGTGTGGGACTTCTACATTGCCCACCTGTTTGTGCAGGGATTCACATCTACATCAGGCTAGGTCAATGTCTCCTTGTACCCATTACGTGTTACAGCTATGATTTACTACATTGCCCCATTCAGACTGTATCTGACCATACACCTACAGCAGCTGGGAAGCCCTCATAGGTTAATTGTTGTACAGATGCAGGATGACATCATTTTGTGTAATGCTGCCCCACTTGTAGGACCCCTGCCACATTACGTCACATACCTGCTGTTTAGTGTTGACCTGTGCCTGACATACAAGGCCATGTCAACCCATATGTCATGTGTATGCTTCACCTACTGTATCTGCATCCCTCAGAACCACTAGGGCAGGTGACATTTACCTTGTCACGGTCATTAATGGGATGTGTTGGAGTGACACATATATCACCCAGACACTCATAATGCTGTGGATCTACATCACAGTACATGTGAGACAGAGATCCTTCCTAGCCTTGTTCGCGGGTGTGTTGTCCATTGGATGGAGAATTGCAGGTATAGGCCAGGGATTACATAATTATCCCTGCTTGACGGAGGTACGGCACTATCATGGGTATTTTATCTGAAGCACAGAAGGTTGGCAAAGTCATCCTAACTATGGTGTAGTGTTATGGCTGAACCTGGGACGATGGCCTACCCTGTACCTATGGACGTATGAACCTATATTCATAGTTTGTCACATTTACAATTGTCTATCCCTATACTCTTTCTCCAGTGTATATTTCTGTGGCACATGATTGTCCTCTGTATTACATGCAGGTATGCTGTGTACAGTGCACATACGTCACAGTTGATGACAGTGTATCTGTGTCCCTAACACTGTGATACCGAGGACTACCACACATCCTTCACAACATTACATGCATATGTCCATTCTATTCTTCTTTGGCCTATGGGGGGGGTGTTAAGGCAAACATTACACAAGTCCCTGTTTGTGCATGCTTCATGTTGGTGTTTGACCAGGCTCCGTTGCAGTCGTGTGTTGGACAGTAGTGTTTCTGTGTGTTTGCCATGTGTTTTATTGCTGGTACATCTGTGGGAGGTGTGGTTGGCACATGTTCCTCTTTGCAGGGACACCCATCCTGGGGTTTGTGTCATGCATCTGCACTTGGCACGTGCCATATGTCCTGCACTATTCCCACAGTCGTGTATGCCTTCATGCACTACTACTGCGTGTTACTGGCTGTTTGTATGTGGTACACATGGACATTGTGATGGTTGGCTTGACCTATTCCCATGCTAGACCGTACACATCTGTCAATTAAGTTGTTTAAATCAAACTGTAACACTCATTCGTATTTTCAAACTGACAGTCAATAACACAGGAAGCTGAGATTAATAACGTTTTACTACTGTGCAGCAGGAAGCAAAGAACTATGCAGTAAATGTTTAGACATTTGTTTTACTCTATACATGTTACAGCTGTATGAACATTGGGTATACTATCATCTTTTGCACACATTAATGATGTGGTCAGTCACAAGGCATTTACATCGCTAGAGTCCACAACGTTGTATTCCTACAACAGTGCTCAGGTAATGCTTATTAAATGTTTTCCCATGAGAATAACACAGCCTTGCAAGGCACCTTGTCAATTACAGTGTCCTTCTGTGATTGTAGCTGTTTCAAGGACCCTAGACTGTTCCGATACTGTAGTCGGTTAATTTCTTAATACGTTGCTTTGTCTCTCTGGTAAGGAGTTGTACTGTTATCTTCGATAGAGCTCACAAGGCCATCCTCCTCACCGGAAGGCGTGATGTTATGCATGTACATACATTTATTGTTCTGTAACCCAGCAGATAATTAATGCTGACAGACATAAGCCTGCTGTACTGGTTACTGCCAGGATCAGAATTCCATCACACTACAGGTTAGCTTCACCAATTACATGCAGGCCTAGTTCTACTGCCATATTGTACGGTACAATTCAATGCATTATCTAGTATTTCGAGTCTAAACTGGCACTTCATATGTGTTTCTATATATATTTTTCGAACAACATCCATCCGGCCATATGCATGTTGTTCCGTCCTTTACCTTGACCGTGTGTATTTGGCCGTCCGGCAACGCTACTCTCCACATGTGATGTCCCACCTTCCCCTTCTTTGCCTGTAGCACCCTGTTAGGAAGTCCTGTTTGGTGGGCACGTGTTCCGCTATATGTGATTGACTTCACTGCATAGCTAATCATCGATGCGGTGGTTCAACAACCCGACTTGTCCACATGTGTACAGTTATGTGCACCGTGTCGTATGCAAACCTATATGGTTTTGACGGGTACATACCACATGCAGGATGTACACATTCTGCAGACACATTCACATGCAGCCATTTACATATCTGTACCTGAGGTGGGTTGGTGACATGTGGGGTACGTATTTGCCCGTGTGGCATTGCCTAACACAAACATCTTACCACATTTCAGGTATGCACATTGTGTGTGGATGTATAGCTGCACACGGATGCTAGCGGGTTAGGGTGCACAGGTGTACATGGGTGGGACTGACATGTACAATGAGGCTATTGTGTATTACATCTGAATGCATGGGTTCTGCTTCTGGATATTACACTTCAACATACGCCATCCAGTGTATGCGACAGAGACGTTGCTGGGTGTGGGATATGTTGCTATGCACATGTTTGCCTGTGTTTAAGGTATCTTGATTCCTTACTGTTGTTATGTCAACACAGCTACCCGTCTATGTACTCTCACTACTGCTTGTGACCATTATGGTTGGCACCTTTTCCAATGCCCATAGTGGGGCATGTTATGTGGAAACTGAATTTGCAGGACTACACATACCCACGGCAAGTGCAGTTGACAGAACTTCACTTGTTTGCCATACTATAAGCTTATTCTGTAAGCATTTAGGTTCCTTATTCATTTTCTTCTGCCATGTATGTGTTTCATATACAAATGTATTATGTTTTATACTACTATTACATGTATATTGCGGGAATATTTTTGGCAGGGGATCTGAGGTCATTTTCCATTTTTCCGATTGTTGCAGGGACACAACTGTCCAATCAGGGACTGTCCATGGCACATTGGGACAGCTGGTAACCCTGGTGACCATGCCCATGTCGCTACTGGGGTTGCCACCTTTTCCAGTTTCCAAGCTGGGATATTTATGGGACTCACATCTCACTTTACAGGCCGACACATACACACGGTCACTATATAGCATAGGACTTCACTTGTTTGCCTAGATAAAAGCTTATTGTTGTGGCAGTTTGCTTGCTTATTCTGTTTCTTGTGACATTTAGGTATTTCAGTTACAGAAATAACCAATTCATGCTACCATTACATTACATACGGGATATCATTATGTCCTACAATCTTAGCACATTTGCCATTTTAATACGTTTTTGGACACAACTGCCCATAGAGACTGCCCCACCCAGAGTGGAATAGGTGGTGACCTTAGTCGCTGCTCCTATGTCGGTGCGGCGCTGACATGCTGCTGTACACCTTCTCTGAGTGTAACCACTGACGGTGCATTGCGGGACAAACGCGGTCTTATGCGTATCCTTTGCTCCTTGGATGGGTACACTTAAGCCTTTGTGGCTTGTATTTGCTTCTCCGTTTATTTGGGACGGGTAGTATGCTGCATACTCTACGTGCGTTTCATTCTGCACGGGACCTGGCTGCTGCCATTACTATTATGGGCGGACCGTGGCTGTCAGCACATTAGGTTGCTCACCTCATGCCGGCTTAGACACGCCTCCAGACGCATCCTACCTGGGCTCGCTCACGTACACTACGCACGTGTCTGTGGTTGCGGTGCAATCTCATTAATATGCATATGGTGCTACTGCGCCGGCTATTCACTGCACCGCCGGCGCAGACCTTACGCCGGCCTTGCGCCGAGCTTCATGAATCCCGGGGAATGTTTTTTTCTTTCCCCACACTACCTGCCAACTATCTCACCTTGCAGTCTGTTAGGGCTATTCATTACTCCTTTGTGGGCAAATGCATACTGAAGGAGGTCATCATATAGGCAACCATCAGGAATTTCTGTTGTTAATAGCTGACATGTACTTGTTGGCACAAGGAGCCTCTGATGTTTTTTTTTTTTTTTGTGGGGGTGGGGGTTGCACTACCACATACATGCTTTCCCCCAGGAGGGAGACTACTGATGCTTCAGCTTGGCAGAAGTTAAGTATATGTCTTTTGTCTAAATACTGCTCACTATTCTCCTGTTCTCAGAGGGATCCAGTAACAGCAGACTGTACCTCCTTGCTCCACCTGGGATGAGTGAGCTGATGTAACCCTCCCATCCCTTACAACTACTTTAACACTCAAGCTACTCAAGATACTGGTTAAACAGGTTGTCTGAGTCACAAACCCGATTTTCATTTTGTATACCATGAAGCCAGTCAGTTTTAACATAACACTTTCAAAGCACTGAAGGATCACTGTTGTAACCTCTACCTGTCAGTTGCTTTATACTTTATTTCTTCTTGCTGTAGCTCAGCCCACAGTCCAGTGGAAGCCAACATTCTGCATGAATCTGTTTTATTATTTTTTTCCCCAACAGTGCTGTAGTGTTTGACAATTCTAATTGAAAAGTAATTTCAGTTAAAAAGTAATGCTGCCACACACTGGTGGACCAAATTAGTTACACTGCAGTTTATCTTCATGTAGAACATTGAGAAAAATGTGATGTCGTCTTATAAAAGTGCCTTTCTGTATGATCGTAGTACTTAACTCAAACATAGAAAAGTTATAGTTTTAGTACTGAAATGGAAACAAATATTGTATAGTAAGAAGCCTTGTGTACTATCCTGCTTTAATCAGAAATGCCTCACTTTGGTCAACTGGAAAGGAAGTAATTAGTAGATGAGAACTGCTTAGCAGTTACTACAATGATTGGAATGCCACAGATGGTACAGGTGGGTGTCATTTAGGTAGTGCACTTATGTATGTTATACAGAATGAGTGGCTACAATTATTGCAAGCTGGTATTATAAAAGATTCTCTGCAGAAAAGAGTAAGACTATACTAATAAGTACAAGGAGTGATGTGTGACACTAACAGCAGTGATGTGTACCAGCTAAGTTACCAACATATTTTTCTGCATATCATCATTTGTTTATCATTAGATCACTGTTACAGTAGCATATGTGTGACGTATCCTGCCAGGGATCAAACATCCGTAAAGTATATGAAAGTTTTTCGGCACCTCAAAGGAAGCTTGAGGACGTGCTGGTATAAAAGCAGACTTACAGGCACCAAAAATCAAAACTTTCTTCTGTTTAGGATTTCACTCAGATAAAGTACTCAATGCATCTTCATTGTTTCGGAAGTCTGCTTGTATGAGCTGTTGGACAAATTCATTTTTATGTAAAATTTGTAAGAAAAAAAAATGTTTCTTATGTCTAGGAGAAAAGGAAGTCTGTGAGAAAGACAAACTACTTATGAACAGAACAGCTTGCTTGTTTTTACTCTGGGAGTCACACAGTGTTCATTCTTGTGACAGCTGTTTGTCTTTTACTTCCAAGACCATTAAAAGTTGGCTTATCTCCCCTAACATTTTCCTTGAGAACCAATGTATTAAAGCTCTTGCAAAGATCTCAATGGACTCCTCTCCAGTACCTCAGATGTTCCCTTTCCAACTCCTAAGATAAAGAAGACAGTTGGAGAGGTTTCTGTATTGGCTTCTCATTCAGACTGTCTGCGATGGATGACTCTGTTGTAGCAATTTCAGAGTCCTCGACTGGCTCTTGCTCTCTTCTGATCCCTTTAGCAGTGCTCCTAGGGATGCCACTAAAGGTCAGGAGTCTAGCTCATCCTTAAGGGCCAGATATGTACACCTAATAAAGATAATTCAGAACATCGCATAGTGATATCAGAACGTTCATAGGATCATAGGAATTTACTAGGCTATCGACCCAGAGATCATTTCAAGCCTAGCTGTTTCATCCCAATGTAATACCATAGATACTCAAGTCAAGGGTCATATTTATTAATGACTACTCATGTCCAGGAGGGCTGTGGACTCTATCCCCAGTAAGAATTTACAGTGCCCCATCCACTCATCCAGGTTCTTTTTGAACAATGTCATAGAGGTGTTCTGGTTCACATGAATTGGAAGCCTATTCCAAAGATGCAGTAGTCACTGGGAGACAAATCTAAATAAGTTGCAGGCCATATTTAGGTCCCTGGAACATGTAGCTGTAGTCCCATTTGATTTACAGATATACAGCAAATACATTAGGTTTGCACTGGAGATTGCTGTGTAAGCCTGAAATAAGTCTCACCTAAGAAGTCTATATGATACTGAGTACAGTGACAGGGACTTTAGTCGTTCTGTGTAAGGCATGTGCTGGAGTAACTTGATCTCTTTAGTTAGAAACTTCTGAGGTCTCTGCAACTGGTGCAGGTGCTTTGTACGGTATGTGCCTAAAGTGGAGTTAAGTTATACTGCATTATAGGCCTGATTAGTGACAGGTATAGAAGGGTTATAACCTCCTTTGCTCTAGACGTGATGCCTTTGCTAATGAGGTGTGCTATGTTGAAAGCCTTCCTTACTACAGTAGACACATGGTGGTCAAAGTTAAGGTCGAGGTCTACTTGTGATCCCAGATCTCTTACCACTTCGTAGGTACATAGGGTATTGTTGTTGATTTGATAGTGTGAAGGGACATTGTTTTTACCAAAGGGAATGATAATGCATTTCTTTGCATTCAGTTTGAGACTGGGACTAAGACACCAGTCATTGTCTGTGCAAAACCCTCCTGAAGTATACTGAAATAATTTGGGGATTCAGTAATTGCACCCAATTTGGAGTCGTCTGCAGACTTGGTCAGCCACAGCCCCTTAGTTTTGCTCTGAACTTCTGAGAAGTGTATACCAAAGAGTAGGGGGACCCAGCACTGACCCTTGTGGCACCCCGCTGGTTGTGGAGTCACCCACTTTGATAGTGTGTGACTGGTTTGTTAGCCAGTTGGCAACCCATCTTACAACAAAGGGGGTTTTATTCAGTTTGCTAAGTTTATCGGTAATGCCTAAGTGTGGGGTTGTGTCAAAGGCCTTTGCCAACTTGAGGTATGCTGTGTGCACGGATTTCCCCTTGTTAATGACCCTGGTCACATTTTCAAAGCAATCCATCAGGTTTACCAGGCAGGATCTGCCCCTGATGAAGCCAAATTGGATTGGATCCAGGGTTTGGAGGTCCTTGATGATGCGTTCCATGGCTTTGATGGAGAGTACTTCTTAAACAGTCTGAATTACAGAGCTACACAAGTATATTTTTTGCACTTTATTTAATCAGTGTTTCTTATCAGCACTGCACGGTTGTATTCATTTGCTTATCAGTACTGCACTGTTTTTTATTTATTTGTGTAACAGTTCTGCACTAGTTTACTGCACTGTTTTTATTTATTTGTTTGACTGAATTATTTACTTTTCTGTGTCTCCATTTATATAATTGCTGATCTGTGGTTGAATTTTTGTATACTTTGTGGCTTTTGCTGTTGCCCGCCCCTACTGTAAATTTGATAAGGGACACTCCTCCCAGTCCCATCTCATTAGCTCATTCTACCTAATTACAGAGATTATTTGGGAAGGTCAAACCCCTTAGTTCCTTAACCTTGAATTTTCTTCTGTTCCTCCTCTCTCCCTTTCCACTTTACTAACAAAAAAAGAAAAAAAAAAACACTTTATTCAGCTTCTTTTACTGTATTTGTGTTTCCTCCTCCTGCTCCATTACTTCATCTTGCTTTTTCTGCTACTTGCTGTGGCTTGTTCTCTAAAGTGTTCATTTGCATCTTTTTTGTTGCATTTGTTACTGTTTGTTTATAGCCTGTTAAAATTGTAAGTGTTATTTTAAGCCTCATAGTTTTGGTTTAAGCACTTGGGCTTTAGGCTAACCCCTTAGCTCTCCCTGGCCTTCTCGCTCAGATTCTGAAAAATATGGATGGACAATTTCCTACAGTTTCTCCTGCCAGTCTGTTTGATATGGGCATCCTGAGACAGTGTAGCAACTGCCTTATGTACACAGACAACCACCTACGACTACCACCTAGGAACACAATTTGCGAGAGATGCAATTACATTAGGAACCTAGAGTCCAAGTTCTCTCCCTCACAAGCCAGTATATCTGACACTGAGAAGGTTGTCAACACAATCACTACACCTCAAACACCACCTACACCTACACAACACACACCCACATATGTGGCGGTCCTCAACAAAAACATACCCAAACAAAGGAGACCTCCGAGGCAAAAACACATGCGATCTCCACAGCCCTCCACACCACATACCACGCATAGTTCACACGTGTGTCTCACAACCACTAAGACTTAACCATAAAGCCAACATATTAGTCATAGGTGACTCCATTGTGAGACACACAGATGTGCTTCTCACTAGGCTGGATAAGTGACAGTTAGCTGTCTGACAGGGACCAGAATCCACCGTATCACACACGCACTCAGGTCTGTCAACAACAGGTACTGTTATGACTCTGTCATAGTCCATGTTGGTGTGAATGACTTGAGATGTACCTCCCTGGACTATATGAAGAGAGACATGATTGAACTCACTGAATATGTGTCCCAGGCAGGTATGTTCCCTAGACGTAAGCAGCACTCTACCATCACCCAGAATGATGCCTGAATACAAACAGAAAATGATTGACTTTAACAGTTGGCTTAGTTTCTGGTGTCATTCCAGAGGGATCCAGTACCTGACAGCCTGGGAAGATATGAGCGACAGACCATGATGCTTTGCCAGAGAGGGTATGCATCTGTCTCACCTGGGTTTCGGGATTCTGGCTAAGGCTCTTGCCTCCCCTATAGTGTCTTTTTTAGGAAAAGTAATGAGGTTAAAACTACCAACATAAAAATTTCAACAAAACACAAATTAAAGGTCATGCTGGTAAATGCTAGGAGTCTAAACATGAAACTGCACTCATTGCAAGCATTCCTACCCTGGAAAATGCTGATATCTGTGCAGTCACAGAAACCTGGTTCAAAGCTGCAGAGAGCTATGATCTATAATCCTATGAGGGCTGTAAGTGCGATTTTTACACCCTTTCCTGAAGGCATTCTGCTTGCTACAGGGTAGGCCATATCCCTCAGTGTGTTCCTGTAATTGCAAGACAGATGCTTTCTGTAAAATTTTCACTAAAGGAAAGAGAAGAGCAGTTAGACTGTGGGATCCTAGTTGATAAGCAAGAACTGTGCATAGGGTGGGGAAATAGGGTCTATATTATAACATCGAAGTCTTACAACTTCGAATGTTATAATATTGAACCCAGGAGAGTGAACTCTGGAAATAGCGAAGCGGCAGAACACCGAATACTTTCCTAGGGAAAATATTTGGTGGGCCGTTTCTGCAGCTTCGCTATTTCCTCAACTGTGGAGCGAAGGTTATGGATCGGGTTAGGATAAGTGTACGAACGAAGGTGAGTGTGCAATTGGGTGCGGGTTATGTGAGTTAGGGTTAGGACGTGGGTCAGGTAAGTGTTAGATTGTGTGGACGTGAGGGTTAGGGTGGGGTAGGTGAGTTAGGGTTAGGGAGCGGGTAAGGTGAGTGTGTGATAGTGATGGACCTTAGGGTTAGGGTTGGGTTATGGTAAGTGGATAGCTAGTGGTGTATGTATGGTTTAGTGTAGGGTTTTGTGAAGTGTGTGTGTGTGTGTGGATTATTTATTTTGATGTGCTTGTGTTGTGTGTATGTTTGTCAGAATTCTGACTGTTCGGTTTTCTGGTGTTTCACTCTACTGGGTTTGATATTATAACATTTGAAGTTGTAAGACTTCGATGTTATAATATAGACCCGAGGAAATAGAGTGGATATAAAAAGTATACACACCTCTGTTAAAATGCCAGTTTTTTGTGATATAAAAAAATGAGACAACAGTAAATCATTTCAAAACTTTTCCCACCTTTAATGTGACCTATATCCTGTACAATTCAATCAAAACACAAACAAATCTGTTAGAGGAAAAAATATAAAAAATAAAAAACGTACAATACGCTGGTTGCATAAGTGTGCACACCCTTAAAATAATACTTTGTTGTGTGTGCACACTCTTAAACTAATACTTTGTTGAAACACCTTTTGATTTAATTACAGCATTCAGTCTTCTTGGGTACACACCTGCCATCAATTAAAGAGTCTCTGATTAACCCCAAATAAAGTTCAGCCATCCTAGTAGGATTTTCCTGACATTTACTCAGTCGCCTGCTACAGCAAAAGCCATGGTTCGCAGAGAGCTTGCAAAGCATCAAAGGGATCTCATTGTTGAAAGGTATCAGTCAGGAGAAGGGTACAAAAAAAATTTCACAGCATTGGATGTACCATGGAACACAGTGAAGACAGTCATCAAAAAGTAGAGAAAATATGGGACAACAGTGACATTGCAACGATCTGGAGATCCCTCCAAAATGGATGAAAAGACAAGGCAAAAACTGGTCAGGGAGGCTGCCAAGAGACCTACAGCAAGACTGAAGGAGGTGCAGGAATTTATGGCAAGTACTGGTTGTGTACTACATGTGACAACAATCTCCCATATTCTCCATATGTCTGGACTATGGGGTAGGATTGCAAGACGGAAGCCTTTTCTTACACAGAAAAACACCCATGCCCGGCTAAAATTTACAAAACAATACATCATCTCCCAAAAGCATGTGGGAAAATGTGTTATGATCTGATGAGACCAAGGTTGAACTTTTTGGTCACAATAGCAAAAGGTATGTTTGGCAAAAAAACAACACTTCGCATCACCAAAAGAACACCATCCCCACTGTGCAGCATGGTGGTGGTAGTATCATGCTTTAGGGTTGTTTTTCTTCAGTTGGAACTGGGGCTTTAGTCAAGGTGGAGGGAATTATGAACAATTCCAAATACCAGTCACTTTTGGCCCAAAACCTTCAGGCATCTGCTAGAAAGCAGAATTTCACCTTTCAACATGGCAATGACACTAGGCATACATCCAAATCAACAAAAGAATGGCTTCACCAGAAGAAAATTAAAGTTTTGGAATGGCCCAGCCAGAGCCCAGACCTAAGTCCAATAAAAAAATCTGTGAGGTGAGCTGAAGAGGGCTGTGCGCAAGAGATGCCCTCACAATCTGACAGATTTGGAGCACTTTTGCAAGGAAGAGTGGGCAAATATTGTCAAGTCAAGGTGTGCCATGCTGATAGATGCCTACCCAAGAAGACTGAATGCTGTAATTAAATCAAAAGGTGCTTCAACAAAGTATCAGTTTAAGGGTGTGTACAGACAACAAAGTATTAGTTTGTGTGTGCACACTTATGCGGCCAGTGTATTGAACGTTTTTTTTATTTTTCATATTTTTCCCCTAACAGATTTGTTTTTCAATTGAATTGTACAGGTTATAGGGCACATTAAAGGTGGGAAAAATTTTGAAATTATTTATTGTGATCTCATTTTTTATATCATAAAAACCTGGCATTTTAACAGGGATGTGTAAACTTTTTATATCCACTGTATGTTAGATATTTTCCAGAGCTCAGGACCAACTCGAAGACTATACAGATGAGTTGATAATATGTTTTAGTTAAATTGCAATGACGGATTTGCACTCCCTCAGCAACTGGCAGTAAATGGCACTGGACCCTGAATTGCTATACCTGTATTTCATGCAGCTATCTGTTTACACACGACAGAGATACTTTTGAGAAATTAATGATTGTAGAAAAAACAGATACTCTATGCATCAATGTGAGGCATCCTGTAAAGTGGCTTATTGCTCTTTACTGGACTGAGATACAGAGTATTCAGCAAATGCTTCATATAGCTGCTATGGTTCAGTGACATACAGCTGTTGACAAACAGCATAACAATTGAGAATGATTGTATATGCAGTGAGAATCACTGCTGAAAAATAAAGATTTTTATGATTGTTTTATTTTTTCGTTCTCACTACTGCCAACAAGTCAATAGATGTGGTTTGTATGGACTGCATTAATGCCTTCATTTCAGTACCACATTGTATTCTTTTTTTTTGTTTTAATACTTATGTAATCTCCCTGGTTGAGTCTGAAATATTCTATATAAGTTGGTTCTCTTCCCCAGTTAACAAAACTTAAATAAAATAAAAAAAATAAAAAAAGCTGAATGGTCTAGGAAGAAGATAGAAATTTAAGAAGTTGATGAAGGAATAGCTGCAAGAAAGAAATAAGAGGGTAGTTGTTGGAGGAGACTGTCAAGGCCAAGGGAAGTGAGCAGTAGAGTGCCACATGGGTTAATATGGGATCCTTAGTGTTCAACATATTAATTTCTGTTGTGACTACTAGACTAAACTTGTATGTAAATAAAATAGAAGTCAGGTCCACAGTCCTGGATGGGAGAAAAAGCCAACAGAAGTGGGAATTCTTGTATGAGTGGGATAGAGGTGGTCAGAGACTCATTGCAGCTGAGTACATATTTTGACATGTTGAACACAACTCAAAAGTAACTTATAACATACTGCTGCTAAACTGGAAGAGAAACTGGATGAAAAGGATTTAGCACTGATCATCACAGCAGCCTTAAGGCATCAGGCACAAGTACACAGGGCAGCAGGAAAAGCTAGCAAGTACTCAGTTATATTTTGCTGGATATGAACTTCAAGAGTAACAAAGTTATATTCCCACTGTCTTGCTTAATGGGGGGATGACATCTGGAATACTAAGTGCATTTTTATAGGCCCTACAAGGAAAATGATGCAAAACTGCATTATGGGATCAAAAAGTAAGGCCTCGGGGAAGAGGAATATGAACGGTGTAGAGAATTGTTGATACTTTAGGGACATGATATGGCTGCACAAGATGCTACATGGAAAACTTAAGGAGCAGAAATAAGGCATGAAGATGAAGGGGGAAAGGCAGGGCATCAGATTTAGGTGGAGGTACTCACGTTAACCAGTTCCAAATAAAGTTTTTTTTTTTCACATAGAGTAGCAGGTCCATTGACTGCTTAAATGTTAGAGGCTTATAAGGCCAGAGGATCGTAAGGAAGGTATGGGATAGTTAGAAGGTGATGGGCACCCCAAGCTAAGAGGAAGCAACTGTGACAATGTGAGGTATTGCCAGCTATGCCAGAAGAAGTAGGGTAATGGATGTGTAACATATGCCACCACAGCTAGCTGGAATTTAGTAAAGAATTATATGTTATTTGAATATAAAACTGATTTCTACAGATGCTTATGTTGGAAATGGATTTGTAAAGTTGCTTGTGTTAAAAATGTACCAACAGTAGGTCCTGACTGTATTGTAACTGAATTAAATATATATACAGTGAATATAAAAAAGTGTACACACCTCTGTTAAAATGCCAGGTGTTTGTGATATAAAAAATGAGACCACAGTAAATCATTTCAAAACGTTTCCCACCTTTAATGTGACCTATAACCTGTACAATTCAATCAACAACCTATTCTTAGCAAGCTTGGCTACTCGTGTTCTCAGCTACCTACCACATAGTACTAACTTCTTGTAGCAACAACTGCTAATGGTTGTTATGTACCTCAAAAATAGATTGTATCAATTGTTCACTGATGAATCTCAACTACATTTGTAACCATGTTTAGTATATGTCACCATATTTTAAAATTGTACTATGTTCTACAGCTGTTTTACATCAGTGTTTTATTCTTGTCTTACGTCCTCAGCTGGACTAATGTCTATATTTTAAATGCTATGTTTTTTTAACTGTATACTGTAAGTAATACTTAATGTGGAGTTTTTCTCCCTGGGCCTCCGCTGAAAATGGATCTGGGTCCAGTCGGACTCTCCCGGTCAACAAATGTAAATAAATAAATAAAATAAAAACAAATTTGTTAGGGGAAAAATATAAAAAATAAAAAACGTACAATAAGCTGGTTGCACAAGTGTGCAAACCCTTAAACTCTTTGTTGAAGCTAGTTGGGAATTTCCTGGGATGGACATTATTGAAAAACTTTCTCAGATGTGCTCAGTTTGCACAAAAGCACAAAGTGATGTACAGAAACTTTTGCCCTTTGCTTAGGTGTCTCCCTGCGCGGTAGATCACTTTAAGGTAATTTATAGACACTTATGTTAAACTTGATGTGTCTGTACCCATTGAGAAAAATGTAGATAAGAATTTTAGTATGTGCACAACTGCAATGGAATACCTTATGTCAGCACTGCAGGAGCATTGTAGCCTAATTTTATATTCAGAAGAAGATCCTTAGCTGTGCGAGATATGAGACTTCATGTCAAGTCCTCTGAGCTGTCATAATTAGGTTGCTAAATACATGGTGTTCCAGTAAAACTTTTCAATTAAACATAGATATGGACTAAGCCAGTTGTGCTGTTTCTTCCTGTGCTCACTTTTCCTCACTTTAAAATACATTTGCAGTATTAGCTCTTTAGACTGGGGTCAAGGTCAGGATGAGACAAAGACAGTTACTTGATTTATAATTTGAAGCATTTTGTTTGCTATATAGTATGACACAAACCTTTTATTAATCTACTCATAGGTATCCCAATGTAATGCTTTAAATAATAATAATTTAATCAACCTTCTGCTGCACACCATTTTATTATTTCATTACCTTTTCATTACATACAATATGTAGGATTATGGTGTTTATCTTCAGTCAGGTAAAATGCTAAATGTTTATGTATTTATATTTCACTGAAATAATCAAAATAGTTATGTTTGTTTAGCTGTTCCTTTCAGTATTTTCTGCTTCATCTTCAGGGCAGTCTCAGCCAGCATGTCCTTATTATAATTTGATCATTTCACAGTGATAATGGAGAACATTGGATTAAGCTTAAGTTGCATCTATAAATACAAGCATGAATTACACTCAGTGCAGTGTTCTCCATTGTCACCTAGCAACCAATCTCTTGCCTTCAGAAACAATCAAGGACAATTTTTTTAAATATTAATACTATTTTCTTGAAAGGTTGTCAAACTAGGAGAATCTTAATTAGTATATAACTAAGTAAGTGTAATCCACCATCTTTTCTCCCAGATGAATAATTAGGAGAGATAGAGCTACATTTTGAAACAAAGTCAAAACAGTTGTGAGGTATGCTTGGAGAGATGTGCAGAAAAATAAAAGATTGCATCGTCAATTGCAGATAAGCTTCATAACTAACTTCTAAATGCTGTGGGAAAGTTATCCAGGATTTGCAAACATAATGGTTCAGTTCAAATAACTTTTGTTGAAGTATAACTAACAAATCTACACAGTATGGTGGTGCAGCGGTTAGCTTTGCCGCCTCACAGCAAGAGGTTCTCCGGTTCGATCCCCGGCTGGGGTGCCTTCTGTGCGGAGTCTGCATGTCCTCCCTGTGGTCACGTGGGTTTCCTCCCACATCCCAAAGACATGCTATAGGTGGATTGGACACTCTAAATTGGCCCTAGGCATGAGTGCGTGTGTGTGTACGCCTTCTGTGGAAGGTTGAGAGCCGGGCTGGCAACTCGACATCGTAAAAACTCAACTGCCAATCATGAGCGGACAGGTGATCCGCTGTGGTTACCCCTAACCGGGAAAAAGCTGAAAGAAGAAGAAGATAGTACCTATCAACCTGGTGATAATGAAGAACATTTGACTGAAATAGTGTCTTTGCGATTGAGATTTAAAATGTTATGACAGCAGCGCTCATGTGTACATCTATGTTTCTGCTGTAAAACGTCAACCATCACCCAGATGCACTGTTTCAGTCCAGTGTTCCCCATTATTCCCTATTTCACCACCTTGTGGTACCTAACTGGCTCACGTCTGCACCAGTCTGAGTAGGGTAACCAAATGTTATGATTTACTATTAGGTAGATTTCTACCTCAAAGTGTGGCATTATTGTATGTATAAGTGCACACAAATGTACTTTATCATGGCATTCAGGTCAGAAGTACCTTAAAATTTAAGTTAATTCAAGCTTCTGTTGAAGATGTGCCATCTTTGCATAAGGAAAGGAGTACAGCACCCCGTGGACCTTTGTGCTGCAGTGTAACCAGGATTTAGGGAGCTTATTGAATATCATCCTTTTCACAGACAGTTCAGATGTAGTAGAAGTTATAAATTATGGCATTCTTCATTGCACAAGAAACTTTAGGAGTGTCATTCTGCCATGTTTATTGTGATGGATTCTTCCTTAAGGAGCTGTGGAACCTACCTAGGGACAAAGAAAATCAACAGTTCATAGTCTAAGGTGTGACCTGTATGCATAATTGTATTTTACAGATATGGGAGGTTCTGTATAACCCAAAGGTCAACCGTTTTTTTTTTTTTTGCTACCCACTTATAGTATCTTATAAATTATTAGAGTTTAGGTGTAGACAGTGGTCATCAGATTCATATTAATTGTCTGTCTAGTTGATATGCTATTTCATACCAGGACCAGTAATACCATGTTTAAATGTATGGATGAGTCCATCAGCAGGTCTTTTTCTGGGGAGCATATTTTAGATTACAGTTGCTTCAAATCAGTTAAAAATAGCAAACTGGCAGCCAACAGCTATAGATATATACTGTGGCAAGTATAAAATACTTTCTTTTTCAGCAACAAGTCAATGATTTTGCACATTGTCCTACAAAAGTGTTCTTGATAGTTGTTTCTCTGTCTTATCCACAATTCATAGGTTAAAAAAGCAGTAACAAAACAAAATGTAGTCATATGATGTTTTTCGTGTTTCACTGTTGCAGTCATCACATTTGGGTTATCCAGCCAGCGGTAGCACTCAGTTGGCCCGAACACCAGAGGCTTAGAATTTCTGAATCCGTTGCTGTCGCTCCAGGACTAACGTCAGGTCATCAGTGGTATAAAGTCAGGCAGCTGATGCCATAACATCAGTCTTTCTTGCCGAGAAGCCCGAAGCAGAAGCAGTTCGCATGACTGCCGGTCAGCCGCTTCCTGAGTTTTCATTTCCGAATTGAAGTTGAAGTCTTCTAAAGCTCTAACTGATGTCAGAAAAAGTTAACAATTGTCTCGCTTGTGGAAAGCAAATACCACACCTAGACTTCCATTCTTACTGCGTCACCTGTTTAGGCCCAGACCATGACGTCCTTCGCTGTCACTTTTGTGCTTTGTTCAACGCCAGAACTGTATGTCATTGGGCCCTTATTGTAGCTAGATATTTTCGCTCCAAAAGAAAAAGAGACTTGTCCCCAGTAGTTTTATCTGAACAGGAGTCCGATGACTCTGATGCTTTTGAATATGAAGATATGCAACCCTCTCTGCTTATGAGAATTCTGATGCAGAGGAATCCATTCCTTCTGCCTCTCCACCCGAGGATGTTTCATTTGGTGAAACCCATCATACTTTAAGGGAGCATTTCTAATGAGAATGTCAGGACTACCCTCATTCAAAAAAGAGACTCGGAATTCTTAGATTTACCACAGCACACTTTTGACCATTCCTCCTGTCCTGGATGTTGTTGATGTTTTTATGGAATCTAGTTTGACTCCTGACACCCTTCCTCCTGCTCCCAGGAAACCTGACACGTACTACAGAGTCCCTTACTCTCACAAATTCCTTTTGAAAAATCCTACTGCTGACCCAGAGGTCATCTCTCAAGGACCTAAAGGAATTAATGCAACCTTAGCTAAGAATCCCACCCCCTCAGACAGGGATTCCCGAGCTTTAGACAGATGAGCACTAAATTGTCAGTTCCACATGCTGAAATATCAGCAACATACCATGGAACTCCTCAAACAAAAAATATCTTCCTTTCCTGCTTGTATAGAAAATAAAGAATTACAAGAGCTTATGCGTTCTGCAAGCCAAGTTCATAAGCACATCTTGCAATGTGGCTTTGACACCCTAGAAGCATCTTGCAGGGCAGCAGTCACTAGTTCTGTCCTTAGAAGGCATGTTTGGCTTAAGGAACAGACCTTGCCAGTCCATGTCAAATCAAAATTATTGGACACACCATTGCACAAAGACAATTTGTTTGTCACCAAGGCAGAAGAGGTCTTAAAAAAGATGGAAGAAAAAGCTAAATCTGTGCAGACAGTTAAAGACTTTTTACAAGTCCAGCCTCTGAGGTTCAGTAGGCATTGCCCCTGCAAGCACTGGTCCTTTCCAGCCCCCTCCAGGCCAGCTCAGCCCAGACCCAGGGGAAGCAGACCCCCCCCCCCCAGACAGCAGACCCTAGGGAATGCAGAGCTCTAAGCAATGGAGTTCCTCCTCTTCAAAAACAGGGAGAGCTAAGCCACCCCTAATGGTAAGAACTCACAATGACTTTACACCTCCACCCCTTATTTCTGCCCACCTGCTTGTGCCCCTAGGAGGAAAATTCTCCTTCCATGCAAACAACTGGGCCTCTATTACCAATGACCGATGGGTCCTCAACATAGTGTCCCAGGGATACAAATTTTATTTCCACACTCTACCAACCCCAAAAGGGTTCCCAGATCTTCCTCCAAACCAGTGGGCAGAGGCCAAAAAGCAAATCCTTTCCATGCTCTCCATGAGGGCAATACAGCATGTACCTGCAGAGCAGACAGGCCGAGGTTTTTATTCCAGACTCTTCCTTGTACCCAGAAAAGAGGGCACCTGGTGCCCAATCCTCAATCTATCTATTCTAAACACTTTTCTGGTAATAGCAAAATTCAAAATGCTCACCCTCCAGCAGCTTCTTCCTATGCTTTCCAAGGATGCTTTGTTAGCCACCCTAGACCTAAAAGTGGCCTACGTACACATCCCAATCAGGGAATCTTGCAGGAAATATCTACGTTTCAGGGCAGGATCTATGCACTTTCAGTTCTCTGCGCTTCCCTTTGGCTTATCCACTGCTCCCAGAGTTTTCACAGAATGCCTGGCTCCAGCCATTGCTTTTTGCAGACAAAGAAATATTCACATTTACCCCTTCTTAGATGACTGCCTGATTCAGGCAGACAGTCAGGAAAAGCTGCTACAGCACCTGACCTTTGTAAAGGACCTATTGACCTCCCTGCGGTATACTATCAACGAAAAGAAATCAAAACTAGTACCCACACAAAAAATTGTATTCCTGGGAGCAAGCCTGGACACTGCATCCCAGATGGCATTCCTTACTCCAGAAAAACAAGCCTACCCGACAGACTACTTCTCTCAACTAGCCACCAGAACCCAGTTATCTGCAAGGAAAATCCTGCAAGCTCTAGGGTTCGTGGCCTTCTGCATTCTACTCATTCCATATGCCAGACTGCATATGAGAAAACTACAATGGTACCTAAAAAGCCTTTGGTGTCAACACTCTCAAGACCTGGAAACTATCAGTCCAATGATACTTTGTTAAGGAAAGATTTTCTTGGTGGGCAGCAGCATGCAACCACATCAAGGAACTTCCCTTCTCACAACCCCATGTCACCCAGACCCTCACCACAGACACATCAGACTATGCCTGGGGTGCACACCTGGACGACAGGTGCATTCAGGGCCATTGGAACCCAAATCAAATACATCTGCACATCAACCAAAAAAGAGATGCTAGCTGTTCAGCATGCCCCGACAGCTTTCAGACCCCTACTCTCCCCGGGGCCTCTACTGATCAAAACAGACAACACCACAGTGATGTGGTATATCAACAAGCAGGGAGGCACTCACTCTTATCCTCTCTACAGGCTCGCCATGACCCTTTGACACATGGCCTCAGCCATGCAACTACATCTGGTAGCACAATTCCGGCCAGGCTCCCTAAACTCTCTGGCAGACAACTTAAGCAGAAACCTGCTAGACCCACACGAGTGGCGGCTAGACCACAGAACCTTCACCTTTGTAACCCAGAAATGGGGCACCCCAAAGGTTGATCTCTTTGCCTCCTACTCCAGTCATCTGCTCAGCAAATTCTGTACCAGGGAACCTCACAGCAAGGCCTGGAAAGTGGATGCTCTATCCTTCCACTAGGTAAACCTCTCAGTCTACGCATTTCCCCCTCTACCACTCATTTCTAGGGTATTGCTCAAAATAAGGGAGGAATAACTAAGGGCAATCCTGATTGCCCCAGACTGGCCACACCAGCACTGGTACCCACTGCTGCACAGCCTGTCACCCCTGCCACTATGACACCTACCTCAGATCCCAACACTCCTGACCCAGAAGACTGGAGAATTCATGCATCCCCAATTGCAGATCCTCAACCTGGCAGCCTGGCTTATTCCCTGACCTCTCCTCAAGCTGCCAGCCTACACAAACAAGTCCTAGATGTTATACATGAGGTCAGATGCCCCAGCACTAGAAAATCCTATGCTGACAAGTGGAAGAGGTTTTGCAACTGGATCCTGGCTAAGGGAGCCGAAACAGCACTGCCCTCCCTACCTCTCATCGTGGATTATCTAGCAGACCTACTGCACAGAGGTCTATCCTTCTCTTCTATTAAAATTCATGCCTCTGCCATCTCTGCTCATTACACCACAGAGCCACCTCACTTCTCACACCCTCTCATCAAACAGTTCCTAAGAGGGGCTAACAACTTAAAGCCACCCAGAAGAGCTCCTACCCCAGCTTGGGACCTTAACTTTGTGTTGGAAAAGCTCACCCTACCCCCCCCCCCCCTTTGAATCTGCAGCTTCAGCAGAGTTAAATTCCTCTCTTGGAAAACAGCCTTGCTTCTGGCCATCACTTCTGCTGGAAGAGTTTCAGAGCTGCAAGCACTCATGGCTGTAGAGGCCTTCATCATTTTCCATGCTGACAGGGTCTCCCTCAGGACTAACCCATCCTTCATGTCTAAAGTGGTGTCCAACGTGGCTCTCAACCAATCCATTCATTTGCCCACCTTTTTCCCTAACCCACAAAACAAGGGGGAAAGGATTCTGCACTCTCTAGATGTGCACAGACAGCTCAGATTCTATCTGGATAGGACTAGATCTTGTAGCAAAACTGACCAATTGCTAGTCAGCTTCACAGCAAGGGCCGAGGCCAAGGCCATATCGAAACAAACAGTCTCCAAATGAATAGCACACTGCATCAATTTCTGCTACAAACAGCATGGGAAACTACCCCAAAGGGGGTCAGGACACATTTCACCAGGGCAACCTCCACCTCTGCAGCTTTTCTCAGAGGGGTCCCCACCAGGGACATCCTGGAGGCTGCAACATGGACTTCTGTTCATACCTTCACCAAGCATTACTACCTGCCTATCTTCTCCAAATCCAGGGCAGACTTTACCAGCGCACTCTTGCAGGGCATCCTAGCCAGCCCCCAGTCTTCTTGACTGCCTCCACCCTTTTCTTCAGCTTTGGGAATCAACCTAAATTGATGACTGCAACAGTGAAACATGAAGAACATAGTACAGTTGTGTACACTTACCATAAATGTAGATGTTCGAGTATATTCACTGTTGCAGTCCTGGTTCCCCCCCTCCATCCCCCTTGTCTCTCTCTCTCTCTCTCTCTCTCTATCGCTTCCTCTCTCCTTACAGGGAATTATTGGTATTTACTTTCTGCTGGTGGTGTTCTTTCACCATAACCTAGCTCCCTATTTGGGATGTAATGGTGTCGGCTGCCTAATTTTATACCACTGATGACATGACGTCAGATCTGGAGCGACAGTAACTGACGCAGAAATACTAAGCCTTTGGTATTCGGGCCGACTGACGGCTACCCCTGGCAGGATAACCCAAATGTGATGACTGCAACAGTGAATACACTCAAACATCTGCATTTATGGTAAGTGTACACAACTGTACTTTCCTTATGGTATCCTCGATATGAAACCATTCCCAAACATTTGAGTCACTTATTTCTTGTAGGCATTACTTTCTTACTTTAGCTGAAGTCTACTAGAATGACATGTCACTGAATCTTTAGTTGAAGTCTCCTAGAGTAACATGTTACTGAATGTAAAAAAATTTTTCTGTTACTAGACCAGAATATGGTTCTTTTATGCATCATTCAAAATTTCTGGTTCAAAAGGTATGAAATAAACCTTGGTTTATTTTCCAGAGAAATGCTAAAGAAAGTCACCGCGTTAAACTAAATGAGCCATGAGCGTGAGTGTATGTGTATATGTATGTATGTATGTATCTAACTACAGAGTATATATATGTATGTGTGTGTGTGTACATGTTTATGTGTTCAGGACTTTTCCTTTCCAACAATCAAATCAGCTATGGCTTTCCTTTCCTCAAATAATGGTAGATAGCTCTAACAGTTAAGCAGGCAGTAGCGACTTGACTGACTTTATATTGCTTTTATTACTGGAAGATGGTGAAAGTCTTCTCCTGCTCTGCTGAAGTCATATATTTATATAACAGTGTTATTCTCAACTACATGTTGTTGTGACATGATAAATGTAATGTACACCTTCAGACTTTATAACCTGCATGTGGCATATATATCAAATGTCTTTTTTTTTTTATTGATAGAGTCTATAAAGCTTGATCAGTTGAACTCAGGTGAGCAGGCAGTTGACTCAGAAATACTGTTTTTCCCCCTTACCATGCTATCTAATATAATTCTCTCTAACATATTGAGCATATTTTATTTTCTGTCATTAGCTGCTCATTTGATGAAATAGTCTCAACCAAACAAGTGTTCATGGGCTTGGCCTTTGAAGGAGCAATCTCAATTCCCTGTAAATCTAAAGATGTGAAGTTGTTGTATCTTTCTGTTCATTCTTACAGATGGGTTCGGAGCCTCGGCTCCGAGTCGGTCTACTACAAAGTTCAAGGTCTTCAGACAGCTCGAGGCCAAGTCCATATCCCATGATGCACCTGGAGTTACCTCAGATCTAGTTTGCCCCTGCAGTAGATCGGAGGTGCCTTGCATAGCTCAGGCCAGTACAAATTTATTATCTAAAATTTTTCTAAATAACTCATTTCTCTACTTTAGAGTTAGCTTTTAGCTTCTATAGCTTTTATAGCTTTATAGTGTGTATTCCCTTTCCTTTTGGTGTGCCTTTTCATATTTAGATATACCTCTTTGGCCTTTGTTTTTTTTCTATAGGCCTGTTATATTTAGTGTAGTTGAAATAGTAGTTTGTGTGCTTTTGATCAGTGACAGTGTTGTCACAGTATGTTGATATATTTAGCTGTTTAGAGTACTTTAGATAACTAGTTAAAGTGTGTGTGTGTTTAATAGTGACACTTTGTCAGCATATTTAGCCCATAGGTTTTGTCACGGCTTATTTAAATAGTTTTTGGGTGTGTCTTTGTTATGCTACAGTAGTTTTTTCATTTGATACTGTATAGTTCATTATGTCTGACCAGGACAGGGATAAGCATCCTAAGTCAGGTTTCACAAAATGTGGACAGAAAATGTCTTTTACAGATAGCCGTGTCAATTGTGTATATTGTTTGGGAGCCTTGCACCTTCAGGAAAGCTGCTCCATGTGTCATTCCTTTGCTTCCAGGGTTCTTCAGGAGAGAAAGAGAAAGTTGATAGATAGAGGACTTCTCAAACCGTCCTTTCAGTAAGCTTTGAGTGACCAGGACAGGTCTAGTAAATCTTCAAAGTCATCTAATGCTTCTACTTCTTCAGAAGTAAAAAAATCAAAAAAACATCGACGTCGGCTCCACAGCCTTCGGAGCTGAGCATCTTGTCTTTTCGGAGCCGGTCCCCAGTCCTGGAACTGGTATTCGAGGTACCTAAATCACCCATCCTTCAATCACTGCCTCCATTCATCTCGGTCCTCAATTAGCCTTTCTGATTTGGATGTGGATCGTGTGGTGCAGAAGTTGTTATAGGCACCGGCATTTGCAAAATTTTTATCGCCTCCGACCCAAGCGGTTTCAGAACCAAAGATTGTATTGCCATCAAATTTCCTCCTAGCCATACCTTGTACTTCGGAGCTGGAGGAGTCAGACTTGATGATTGTTGAGCCTTCGGAACCTATGCCTGTTGGAGTGCCATCGGTTCTGTTTACTCGGACGTCCTCAGTGCCGATCGAGGAGTCTGGGAGCCGACACTCTCTGGTCAGGTCCGGGGAGGATAGTCGGACTGACTTGTCGGTTCTGACTTTGCCTCTCAGGGCTCGGATGAGCTCGGCTCCTACCTCTGGTTTGGAGCCCACTGTCCCGGTGCAGTGGGGATCAATGGTTTCCTCGAATTCATCGGTCCGTTCTCATCAGAGCAGAGGTGCCTTCGAAGCCATGAGGAGAGTTATGTCTCCTAAGACATCTACAACTTCAGGTCTGGCTGCCTCCTCCCCAAAAGCGCCTGTGTCCACTTCTACTTCACAGATCCTTTCTAAGTGTAGAGACCCAGAGCCACAGGAAGCCCCATTAGGTGGCCCCTGCTCTTCCAAGACCTCACCAGAAGTTCCCACTGATGAGGTTCCCAGGAAGAGAATCTGTAAGAGGAAGCACTTAGACTCCCCACAGGAGTCTCTCACATCCGATATCTACTTGGATGAATCAGAAGGGTCCCCACAGTCCCCTTCTGAGGATATCTCATTTGCTGAGATATTAGAAATCCTTAGGAAGAGAGGTGACTGGCAGTCCACCAACCCTACTGAAGATGAGTCGGTTCTCCTGAAGGCTTTTGGGTCTCAACCCTCCACCTCTTGGGTGTCTCCGCCCTTCAATGAGCTCATGGAGCTGGTCTCACGAAGGGCGTGGGAGTCTCCGGACACCATGGAGACTGTCCCCAGGAGGCCTAATAAATTTATTTCTGCCCCCCAGAAAAAGTCTTTTCTTACCAAGGGAATGCCTGTTGATGCCATGGTGGTGGCAGCAGCCACCAAAAAGGAGATGTCGGAAACTTCTTCCTCTGTCCATCCTCCTAGCAGAGATTCTAGGATCATGGATAGATACAGGAAGCACATATACAGTTCAAGTTTGTCTTTTTTCTCTCCAAGCTACCTGCACTCTTGGGTTTGGACACATACATTTCAGCGACTTTTGCCTTGCGTTCACTGAACTATCTCACTCATTTTTTGAGACTGCAAAGAGATCTCCTAAAAGTGCTTGGAGATACTCTTCAGGGTACAGTAGCTGCATGAGCTTCAGACAAACTCGCCTCCCAGCTTGTTACCCTCAATTCCATAGTGAACTCGTCCATGTGCCTCATTTTATATGCAGCTAATGGAATGAGTAGGGCAGCGGGTACAGGAATTGGATGTGCTTGTGTTCCTTCACAGAGCCCTTTAAGTCATCCTTTGTCAGCTCCCCTTTTGATGGCTTGTTTCTCTTTGGGCCCAAAGTTAAGGAAACTTTAACCAGGTGTGAGCAGGAAGGAAAGACTCTGTCTGCTGTCGGAGTCCATTTTTCCACCCCTACCAGACCCTACCCCAAGGGTCAAAGGGGAGGAAAGATATGGTTCCTAAAAGCCCAAGGAGCCTTTCAGGACACACGTGGTGAACCCCCCTCCAGGGGCAGAGGAGGGGGCAATAATGGAAGACACTACCCTCGCAGCAGAAGGGGTCTGCAAAACCAGGGTAACAGAGAACAGTTCTTTGGGAAGCCCTACCAGTGTTCCTGAAAGGAGGCCCAACTGTCCTACTCTAGAGGCAGTTGGGGGTCGCTTCTCTTTTTATCCAGATGCCTGGCTCAAAATAACAAACGTCAACTGGGTACAAAGTATAGTTTCCAGAGGATATTTCATTCCTTTCACCACACCCCCTCCATTGACAACAAAAATCCCAGATGTTCCACCCAGTTACAGGGACCAGGCAACAGTAGAAGTCCAAACGTTGCTAAGAAAAAGAGTCATCCAACTAGTCCTAGCAGACCAGATAGGATCCGAAACTTACTCAAGATTCTTTTTAGTTCCAAAAAAGACAGGGGACTGGAGACCTATTTTGGACCTCAGCAGACTAAACAGGTCTGTCAAGAAAGAGAAGTTCTGGATGGTCACGCTTCAGCCGATACTTCCCTTCTTAGGGAAAGACAATTGGATATGCTTGATAGATCTCCAGGATGTGTACTACTATATAAAGATGGCCAGACCATCCAGGGATCATCTGCGCTTCTGGCTGGGAGCCAGTCATTACCAGCTTCGAGCCCTGCCCTTTGGTCTCACAACAGCCCCCAGAGTGTTTACCAAATGTATGGCAGTGGTCACGGCTCACCTGAGGCGTTTAGGATTCCAGGTGTTTCCGTACCTAGACGATTGGCTCCTCACCGCCTCCACCAGGCATCAGCTTATACAAGCCAGGGAGTCCACTCTTTCTCTCTGCAGTCATCTGGGCATTACAATAAATTCAGAACAATCTGCCTTGTTGTCATCGCAACATATGTTTTTTATCGGAGCAGAAATGGACACTACCACCACCACTTTGAGACTTCCAGCAGAAAGAGTCTTACTACTCTGTCAGCAGGTTTACAATATCATATGCAAAGACAAGGCTCCAGCATCAGAAGTACTAAAACTGTTAGGCATGCTGGCATCTGCAGTATTAGGGATACCGTTGGGTCGCATTCACATGCGGATTCTGCAATGGCTGTTATTCACTTAATGGTCTTTCCAAGAGCTTCCACTGTCTCATCTCATAATGATCACAAACACATGCAAAAAGAATCTTCAGTGGTGGTTGACCTTTCTTCATGTAATGATAGGGCGTCCTTTTGTCAAACCCCCACCAGCGGCCACAGTGACCACGGACGCTTCCCTGATAGGGTGGGGGGGCATTTTCGGGGAAGAACAGCCCAAGGCACATGGACTGAACAGGAGACACATGTGCATATCAATATCCTGGAGATGAGAGCGGTACTTTTAGCGTTACAGTACTTCCAGGATTCTCTTCCTCTGGGAACAATTGCAATTCAGACGGACAACATGTCAGTGGTCTGGTACTTGAACAAACGAGGAGGAACCAGGTCCTACCCCCTTTGTCGCGATGCCGTAAGAGTATGGCAGTGGGCTACATCCACCCAACGCTTTCTGTTAGCAACACACATCCCGAGGAAATCCAACGTGATAGCAGACAAACTGAGCAGGGCAATTTTGTTGCCTCACGAGTGGTCCTTCAAGAAAGAGATAGCGGAGAGAATTTTCCACAGGTGGGGCCAGCCTTGCTGCGACCTTTTTGCCAACCACATGAACACGAAATGCAGAAGCTACTTTTCCCTGATTCCCCCTCCGGGAGAAGCCTCAAGGGACGCACTCATACACAATTGGCCTCCAGATCTCCTCTATGCATTCCTACCAATTCCCTTGATACCCAAAGTATTACAGAAAGCAAAAGTCCTGGGAAGGACCATCATTCTAATAGCCCCTCATTGGCCTCGTCAGATTTGGTTCCCCTTCCTTTGACTTCATCAATTAGAAGACCTTTGGATTCTGGACCCAGTTCCAGATCTTCTGACACATTCGTCAGGGGATTTTCATCCCTCTCTTTAGTCCCTGAAATTGACAGCTTGGTTGCTCCAATTACTAACATAGCCAGGTTCCATAACCTGTTATATGAAATGCAGCAGATACTGATAACTTCTCATAAGTCCTCTACTGGGAAACTATATCTTAGCAATGGAAAAGATTTTCTATGTGGGCCTCTCAAAATAACATTGATCCCTACCAAGCCCCTATTGCCACCATATTAGAGTTTTTGACTATGGTTTTCAGTAAAGGAGCTACAGCAGCAACAGTTCGGGTTCAACCTGCTGCTATCTCTTATTTTCACTTTGGCTTTGAAGGATTAAACGTAATGTCACACAAACTATCCAAAGCCTTTCTCAAAGGGACTTTTCATCTCGGACCACCTGTAAAATCCCCTTATACTCCGTGGAATCTAAATTTTATGCTTTCACGGATTATTCTCCCACCTTTTGAACCAGTTTCCTCATGCAATTTGAAATATTTGTCATGGAAGACTATCTTTTTAATAGCCATCACTTCTGCCCATAGAGTGTCAGAGCTTCAGGCCTTGTCCTTAAAGCCTCCTTATTTGATTTTCCATGCTGACAGAGTGTCCCTGCTTACAATTTCATTCTTCCCCAAAGTTTGTACTGAAACTAACTTTAACCAAATCATAGATTTGCTGCACAGGCTTGATGTTCATAGACAGCTCCGATTTTACTTGGATAGAACAAAGGAGTTCAGAAAATCAGAACAGCTTTTCGTTTCCTTTTCAAATTCCAGAAGAGGTATGCCAGTGGCAAAAAGAACACTGTCTAAATGGTTATCTGATTGTATCACATTTGATTATTCAGCTGTTAATATGCCCTTACAACACAAAATTAAGGCTCATTCTACCAGAGCAGTGTCCACATCTTCTGCCTTTTCTGCTAGGCTTCCTATAGACAACATTTGTGCAGCAGCCACTTGGTCAAAACCTCATACCTTTATCACTCATTACAAAGTTGACAAGGCCTCCAGGGACAGGGCCTCCTTTGGGTCTACTGTCCTAAAAAACATACTCCCGTTAGCCACCCGAGAAAGATGGTGCTTGGGACGCTACCCATCTGTAAGAATGAACGGCGAGATATAACAACTTCACATAAAGAATTTATGTACTCACCATAACGTTCCATGTGAGTTGTTCATCTCGCCTTCATTCTTACTTCCCACCCTCCTACCCCCTCCATGGTTTTTCGAGGACCGAGATACTAGATTTTTCCTGGTTGCTCAGTCTTTCTATGGTTTTCTCCTAAAGAGTGATAGAATGACACATAGTATTATTATATGCAGCAAACAAGATCTGAGGTAACTCCATGTGCATCATGGGACTTGGCCTCAAGTTGTCTGAAGACCTTGAGCTTTGTAGGTGGCCGACTCGGAGCCGAGGATCGGCTCCGAACCCATCTGTAAGAATGAAGGTGAGATGAACAACTCACATGGAATGTTATGGTGAGTACATAACTTCTTTTTAACTTTCATGTTTTTTTCTTAGTACAACTTATTGCAAGCACTTCATTGATTGAGAGCATCTCACATACTAATTGTGTGCCGAACGAGATTTCCTCAGAAAAGTTAGATTACTCACCAATTTGCAGGTGTGACCTCTGACCTTCTGAAACATGTCATTCAACACGTGTATGACATTCCTTCTCCTGCCTGATAAAACGTAGAGCTGGATGCATGATCTTCCTAGTGAGCCATCCAGTTCAGGAACAGAAAAGATAACTTCTTGACTTATTAAGACATTTTTATTGGGATTTTGAATATCTTTCTTGGAACCACCCTGAGGAATCAATCACCTTTGATCTGTTTTTGAAAAAAGCTAAAGAAAAATGATCCCTCCCTTAATCAGCATGTCTTTGTCCGTATTATTATAGTATTTTTTATGGGCCAGTAAAGTATTGTCTTGACTGCAAAATGAACACCCTGTTGATTTGTTTGACACTTTTACAATTCTTGTCTAAAATTCTTCCTCCAGCAAAAGTTGTGTCATGTAATCTGTAACTAGATTCTATATCAGAAATATAAAAAGTAATTATATGCAGTAACAATAAAACATCTTAAATGATAGTCCATTTTCTAACCATATTAATAGAGTGCAGGTGGGTAGCAGTAGGCAATAACAGACCATCCAAAGGCAATGAACACCTCTGAGTTTGGCATCAGTCCTCAGAATGCCTCAGGATCACAAATTATTGCCCACTATCACTTACCCTCTAGGTATTTCTACTTGCTTAGTTGCAGTGTTAAGGGATGTTGAGTGCCTGCTGCTTAATAACTCTGTAAATGTCATTAAGTAGCATCTGTGTGTTACTTATTAACTAACAAAGACCATTTTATTTCAGGGACCAACTGGATCAGAAGGACCCACAGGAGAACAGGGGCCGCAGGGAATTAAGGTAATTAATATTAAATTATTGCAGAGAATTTCTGTTTATGGAAAAGCACAACAGGACATCTTCTTTGTCAGTTTTAAATCTGCAAGACCATAGTAGGCAGTCTCAACAAACCCTATTATAATGAAGTCAAACAACTAATTAATATGCAAGCTAGTATGTTTATATGTTTATACATTTTTATCTGTCTAGCTACATATGTATATATATATATATATATATATATATATATATATATATATATGTATGTAGCGTTGTCGCCTCACAGTTAGACGTTTCCCGTTTGATTCTCAGTTAGAGCGTCTTCTGTGTGTCGATATCTGTGAATGGGCGTTCCTTCAGTGAAGGTTGTGCATTAGGCCCGGGAAGCCAGCATGTGAAAGTCTACTGCCAATCATTAGCGGACCGGAGTTCCGCTGTGGCGACCCCTAACCGGGAAAAGCCGAAAGACACAAAACAAATATATATATATATATATATATATATATATATATATATATATATATATATATATATATATATATATATACACTCATTCATTCATCCTTTGTTGTCAGGTTAGTATATAATTTTATATTAATAAATAATGCTGTTTATGAAGCAAACTGTAAAATGAACTAGAATGGGAGGCAGAGAAATTAGCAGTTACACACGCATTGATTTGTTATATCAGATTGTGTAACATTCATTAAGTAAAGAAGTTATGTACTTTATGCACATCATAAAATAGTAGCAGGAGAACATGAATCTTTCTGGCCTGCGTGACTGATATAGCTAATGTACAGCAGCTGTCCCTCCCCTTCCCCTGTTCTCACTCCAGATATCTCAAGCTTTTTTAGTTTCCTCTGGCAAACTCACTCAACTTCTTTAAGCCAGTATCTCTTCATTTACTTTCTTTTCTATCTTCTAACTCACATTTATTGTTCTTCTTTTCAAGATGGGTAACATGTACTTCTTTTTTGGTGATCACTGAATAGAAATATTCATTTAATATTCCCTCATTTTCCTTTTCTTCTTTAAGCTTCTGATGTGCAAAAGTTAATTGACTTCCTTACTTCCTTTTTCCCCACATATCTAAAGAAAGTCTTTCTTCCCTTTCTTTATGCTTCCTACCAGGCTTTTTTTCAACATTATATATATATATATATATATATATATATATATATATATATATATCTATGTATATATATATATATATATATATATATATATATATATCTATATATATATATATATATATATATATGGATCTAGGAGTTTTGATCAAAAGATCAAAAGCCCGAATCCATTACCTCCAAACACACTTTAACGAAAGCGCTTTCATCGAAAAAGTGCTTTCATTAAAGTATGTTAAAAAAAAAAAACACAAAATCTACTTGAGTGCAGGGGGGCAAGCCCTCCTGCCCCCCCCCCCGATGTGGGTGCACCCCCCTACTTTAATATTTTCACTCTGAGGTTGCACTACAGTGGGGAAAAGGAAATTTTCCCTTACCGCACAGTAGTACAACCGGAACAAGCATACTTACGCAAGCGTGCTGCTTCGGTCAACAGCACTTTTGCGCAAGCATGCTCACCAAATTGGGATTCAGTGAAAGATGCAGATGAGCAGCTGTACGGATCCCATATATATATATATATATATATATATATATATATATATATATATATATATATATATATAAAATAACTTTCAAGAGATTTGAACAATGGCATAAAACGGCAACCTAACTCCCAAGTCACAACTAAAAAACACAGGTATGTCAGTACTGCTATTTGCAATTTCTAAGTTATTTTAACATTTCAGTTAAGAACAACTAGAAAGCACAAATATTTTGACACTGCTTATTGCAATTTACAAGCTATTTTAAAATTTCAATTAAGAACAGCACACTTTTAAACTAAAAAGAAAAAAGGGAAATGCAAATTTCTTAAAATAACTGTACAGCCTTTAGGGGCATACTGAATTCTGCTAATTCCCACTGAGTGTTTAAACCATTCTAATACCTAGTTCCATTCCCCTCTGCACCAGAACTACTGCAAAATTGTTTCTACATCACAGGCTCTGTCTGCCATCTGCTCAATATATATAAACCAAGGGAATCATTTTTATATGCCCACGTGCCTCTTCCTCTATTTGCTTTTTCCCAACTTCCTTCAGTTTCTCAACTAAATGCACAACTTCCTCAATTATAGGTCTCTCTCTGCGGATTTCCACCTCTTAGTCACTGCCTTTTTTTTCTGCCTCTACTTCATTGCCCAAACTCCTTCAAACCATAATCTATCATCAACAAGAATTCTGTCAACTATGCCTTACTTTCTACTTTCTGTCACACAGACCCCCCCTCCATTATTATCTGACTTACCTCCTCTTTCCAATCCCTCAATGCCTGACAAGCCAGGAAAATGTGTCTCCATTCACCTCCACCTTTCTCTTCTCCTGCACCTCAACCATTCCTTACTTACCTCTTGAAACATATTATTCAGCCTTTAGTATAACAGTATTTATGAAGATAGTTCAGGATTCTAAATTTTGTTAACTTAGTAGCTTTCCAATTAATTTTCCAGATTTTCAACTTAACGGTTTAGGCTTGGAACCACTCCTTTCTAGTTATATCCACCTCCTGTGACTACTACTTCCCTAAAATTTTGTGTAATTTTGAAATTAAACTCTTTCTCACTATCCCTTCCTTTCTCACCTCCACTATCCAGTATATGGGTATAGGTCAATTTTGTTAATTCCTACCCATCCAAGGTAGCCTCTTCAGTTGTTTCCTTAACATGGCAAAACTCAAGAAAAGCCCATCCAGAAGCTTAAATCTTTTTCTAATTTAATATTTCTTCCCTTTCAGTTAACTGATCCCATTGCTTAATCTGCAGTGTCCTACTCCCTCATCTCCTGATTGTACATCTATTACTTTTGTTCTTGTCCAAACAGATAATTTCTCATCCCACCATCTCTCCATTCCTAGCAGACGTTTGGTTGAAATATTTTCATAACTTCCTGACTGCAAGTGTCCTACTTATACATGTCTGCCCCACAGAGCTTCAGAAATATTGTATCTTGGAATTCAGTGTTTTTAATTTACTCATCATTTTAACCACTCCACTTCACAACCAGAAAACTGAATTCTGGTTAAAAATGTCAACTTCACTGCTTTTATATATTGTCTAATATCTGGTACCCGTAAGCCCTTTTCTCTTTAGGTAATATCATTCTATTTCACCTCACTAGGGGACTTTCTCCCACCCAGATTAAGTACCCAGTCTTTTGCCTAAGCATACCTTCTTGCGTTACACTAAAAGGATGCCAAAATACTGTTGAACTTATAATAAGTAGGGTCAACTATCTACACTCTCTGCTCCAAATCTAACACTAGAAACTTCCAGTTATACATGTTTTTACATAGTTTCTTAACTAATTTTTCAAAAGTTACTTTCTAAGATTCGTAATACTTATCTTTCAGCCACACATCCAAATAGTGCCTTCTTCTCTTCCCTTTTCACTTATATCTGCTAAGGTTCCCCTTGCTTCTCCTAAGCTTGCCCCATTATTTGAGTTTTATCTTCTATATTTTTTTTTATCCTGATAACTTACCAAAACTAAAAATACAACTCAAAAATTCACCACAACACAGGAACCATGCTGACTTCAAGGAATACTGGTCACCAACAATGTATTCTGGTACCTCTGCCTTTTGCCTTCAAGGAACAAGTTTTATGACTAAAAACCACCTCCATTTATACACCAGATACTTAACAAGAATCAATAATCTTCAAATTAATTAATTAATTTATTTCTTATTTATTTATTTATTTATTGACATTTGATAACTAGGAAAGTCCAACTGGGTCAGGGACCCATTTTCAGTGGAGGGCCGGGGAGAAATGCTCCAGTACAGTTATTAACATATAATACAGTATAATGATACAATATATTAGATAATACATTAGATAATCAAAAGATGCAACCAAATAGTTTAGAGCTTACAATATTTCAGTATAGCAGTTTAAAGGGTATATATCTTACAAGTATATATTGCACAAAGAAATAATAAAAAACAACAACACCTGCTCTTTTTTTAGGTTTGTATACGTCTATAGGTTGCTTATTATTTGAGTGGAGAGTTCTAGTGGGACAGTAGGTGTGGAGGATGCATTTTAAGACTGGGCAGCTATCAGGCTTATATATTTTTTTTGTGCTGTAGTTAGTTGTAGGTGGTTGAGATAATGGGGGAATTCCAGCCAGTTTAGCTCCTTGAGAGCGTTGCAGTGATGGGTACGGTAGGATGAGTTAGTGGCAAATTTTGCAGTTTTATAGTAACAAGACTGAAGTTTAGTTTTGAGAGAGACATGCAGGTTAGTGAATATGGGAGCACCGTAGAGAAGGGAAGGGGATAAGATAGGTATTTGCCAGAGTTTTCTTAGAGTTTGGGTCCAGGAAGTTTTTTTGTCTGTAGAGAGGTCCTAGTTTGAAGTGAGGTTTTTTTTATGGCATTAAGAATGTGTTGGTCATATGACAGGGTATCTATGGTGACTCCTAGTAATTTGGCATTAGTAACTATTTCTATCTCAGTATTGATATGGAAATATACTTTGAATTCTAATATGTTGGTTTTGGGAGAGAAAAGTAACAGTTTGGTTTTGTTAGGGTTAAGCAATAGTTGTGTGTTGTTTAACATTGACTCTATGGAGGTAAATGTGCTCTGAGTTTTTTTCAGTTGATCAGGGATATTGTCAGACGAGGTGATTATAGTTGAATCTTCGGCATATTGAATTAAAGTGCTATGTTGACAGGTTGTGTGAAGGTTATTAATGAATATATTAAAGAGGAGGGGTCCTAGGATGGACCCCTGTGGGACTCCTGTTTTGTTCATTTGGTATTGTAATAGGCAGCCTAACCATTGTACACACTGTTGTCTATTATTTAAGTAACTACTAAACCATTGTGTGGAGGTTAGAGAGCAACCTACTGCTGTCATTTGCTGAAGTAGTTTTTTTGTGTGAGACTATGTGAAAGGCCTTTGACAGGTCTAACAATATATTGGATGTGTGTAGGTTGGAATCCCTAGACTTATTAACTAGGTCTGTGAAAGACATAAGAACTGTTGTGGTACTATGGGATGGCCTGAAGCCATTCTGGGTGGGTGTAAGTAGATTATAATGGATGAGGTGGTTAAGCAATTGAATATGTATGTATTTTTCAAGTAGTTTGGAAAGTGGTGAGAGGATGGAGATGGGTCTTTAGTTTGTAAATTTGGTGGATTTCCCTCTTTTGTGTAAAGGGGTTATGATAGATTTTTTTTCCAGAGGGCTGGGACATAAGATTCAAAGATGGACTGGTTAATAAGGATGCTAACTGGAAATGCGATGAAGTCTGCAGCAAGTTTTAAGTATTCTGGTGGAAAGTTGTCTGACGAACATGAGCATGGTTTAAGTTTAAGGAGAAGTCTATGAATTAGTGATGTGGGAACAGGTTGAAAAGAGAGAGGTGGAATTGTTGGATATTGGCTGGAGGTAGTTGAGTTATCTAGATTGTTGGGAGTTGTAGAATGGCTAAGGCTTGTGATTAGTGAAGTGATACTATCTATGAAGTTGGAATTGAAAGTTAGCTTTCTCATCAGGAATGATGGAAACCTCCAATGCCACACAACAGTCCTCCAACTACTTATAGTTACTTAGTCCTCCTACTACTTATAGTTACACAGTCCTCCTGCTACTTATAGTTACACAATCCTCCTACTACTTATAGTTACACAGTCCTCCTACTACTTATAGTTACACAGTCCTCCTGCTACTTAAAGTCACTTAGTCCTCCTGCTACTTATAGTTACACAATCCTCCTACTACTTATACTTACATAGTCCTCCTACTACTTATAGTTACACAGTCCTCCTACTACTTATAGTTACACAGTCCTCCTGCTACTTATAGTTACACAATCCTCCTACTACTTATACTTACATAGTCCTCCTACTATTTATAGTTACACAGTGATCCTACTACTTATAGTTACACAGTCCTCCTGCTACTTATAGTTACACAATCCTCCTACTACTTATACCTACACAGTCCTCCTACTACTTATACTTACATAGTCCTCCTACTACTTATACTTACATAGTCCTCCTACTACTTATACTTACACAGTCATAGGTTCATAGGTGTTTACTAGGCTAACAACCGCAAGGGCCTTTATAAGCCTAGCCATGCATCCCAAATCTCTGACAAGTTCTGATACCCTACACAATTTTAAGCATAAGCCTGGGAGATGAACCTTTTACAGGTTACCTGCATCCATTAGAGACATAGGCGCCAAACCAGGGATTAATTTCTGGTTCCCCATCCAATTGCCCAAGTTGCACTTGAATTGGGTTAGGGAAGGAACTCTGCTTTACATGGATGGGGAGCCTGTTCCATACATGGAGTAGTCTCTGGGATACATACCTATCTCTTCTGCAGGTCCTGTTTATATCACAGGCAAGGTTTAAGTCTTTAGAATGGGTAATTTTAGTGCTGTTTGTTTTGTGGATATGCAGGAGGTCCATCAGAGTGGGGTCTGACAATGCCCTGTATGCCAGGCATAGATCTCCCCTCAAAAGCCTGTAGGAGACAAAATACAGAGATGGGGCCTTGAGGCAATCTGCATAGGACATTTTGCTTACACCCTGTATTCTTTTAGTGAGGAACCTCTGTGCTCCTCCTACTAGTTATACTTACATAGTCCTCCTACTACTTATAGTTGCACAGTCCACCTACTACTTATACTTACACAGTCCTCCTACTACTTATAGTTACACAGTTTTCCTGCAGTTTATACTTACACAGTCCTCCTACTATTTATACTTATACAGTCCTCCTACTACTTATACTTACATAGTCGTTCTACCACTTATAGTAACACAATCCTCCTATTAATTATATTTACATATTCCCTCTACTACTTATAGTTACACAGTTCTCCTACTATTTATAGTTACACAGGTTCCCTACTAGTTATAGTTACAAAGTCCTCCTACTACTTATAGTTACACAGTTCTCCTGCTGTTTATACTTACACAGTTCTCCTGTTATTTATACTTATACAGTCATCCTACTATTTATACTTACGCAGTCCTCCTACTATTTATATTTGCATATTGCTCATACTACTTATAATTACACAGTTCTCCTACTATTTATACTTACACAGTCCTCCTACTATTTATAGTTACACAGTCCTCCTACTACTTATAGTTACACAGTCCTCCTGCTATTTATACTTACACAGTCTTCCTACTACTTATAGTTACATAGTCCTCCTACAACTTATAGTTACACAATCCTCCTCCTAATTATATTTGCATATTCCTCCTACTACTTATAGTTACACAGTCCTCCTACTACTTAGAGTCACACAGTTCTCTTGCTGTTTATACTTACACAGTTCTCCTACCATTTATACATACGCAGTCCTCCTGTTACTTATAGTTACACAGTCCTCCTACTATTTATAGTTACACAGTCCTCTTACTACTTATAGTTACACAGTTCTCCTACTATTTATACTTACACAGTTGTCCTAGTACTTATATTTACACAGTCCTCCTATTACTTATACTTACACAGTCCTCCTACTATTTATACTTACACAGTCCTCCTAATACTGATATTTACAACTAATATTACACTATAATGATTGGAATGTAATAAAAGTGTCACATCCATCTGCTGCGTGTTCCCTTTGTCTTCCCTCAAAACATAGCACCTATTTAGCCTAGAATAACAGTTCGACTTTAAACTAACCTAATTGAAAGAAAATATAATGCTGCTTTTGCTGTAGGTTATAGTAAAAGGGAAAATGTATTTTTTAAACAATGGGCTTGCAGAGTGTAGTGTTTTTTTTTTTCTTATTTTCTAAGATTTATATTCCCTAGACTTTGACAACAGTTTGAAAAGTGACTTTTTTCACTGAGTAGTGAATGAGCAATATGCTAAATACAGTACTACTTAATATAATAATACCCTGTTCTGACAAAATATCCTTTTCAAATTGACAGCATGTATTCATACTGGATGGTAAACAAACTAAACCAAATAAATTGCTGTTGTATGGCATTGAGTCAATGAAATTTCACAACAATAACTGTGATAATAGCTCTTCATTCTTGCAGGTGACATTGTATATATGTAGGCATAGTGACACTTTTATAGAAATGGCATTACAGATGGGAGTTCTGGGAAAACTGAAAGGGTTGTGGCAGTAGTCATGTATTCCTTACAATATGACTGCGAAAGACAGATGAGAATAATTATAGTTTGATCAGAACAGGGTAACAGGGAGTCAGTATTGCCATGCTACTTTTACACTGACTTCTTTCCTTAATTTATATTTCTGCAGGGAGAAGTTGGCATCCCGGGAAAACAAGGCCCTGTGGGACTAATTGTAAGTAGCAAGGATTTGGATAAACTCACAGATTTTACACTGTATGATATAGTGAGTTGCTGTTTTATTTTTGTTTTACTAAAACTAAACGTAACACCACCATTTGTTTATTTTTTTAATAGGGTAAAATTGGAGCTCCAGGTGAACGAGGTCCCGATGGCCCTCCTGTAAGTATTAACAAGCATGACTAAAGAAAAAGTGCAGTTGTGTAAATCTTACTGTAACACTAGTGGTCCTTCTCTTCACTGTTGCAGTATTCTTCACTATAGGGATCTCCCACCCAGGCAGCCCAACATTCGGCCCGTGTACAAAAACCTTATGATCTTGTATACTCCATATGTCACACATATCCCTGCACAAGTAGGACATAAAAGGGATGTATGGACGTTGTTACCCAGAACTGAATTGCCCCAGTAGAAAACAGTTTCCATAGGAAAAAGGAGTCCATTCACATCCAGAAGGAGAAAATGCAGAAGGAAAAAGGAGAGACCCTCAGCCTGAAAGGAATCCAAAACAAAAACCACAACAAACAAGAGAGGGTTGAAGGGAGGGAGTGAATACTGCAACATTGAGCAGAAAGACATCTACTGTTATGGGAAGGTTGTGCACAATTGTACTATGTTTTTCTGCATCACTGTTGCAGTATTCTTTACTATAGAGAGATGAAAAAAGCTCAAGAAAGAGAATGGGAGATGGAAGGCTGAGAGGAGCCCTCAACAAACCCATAAGAATTTTAGCAAATCCTGCTCTGACCCTAGAAACCATATCCAACTTATAATCTTTAGTAAAGATATGAATTGATGACCAAGTAGCAGATTTAGGGATGAAATTGGTGTCTAAACCCATGAAGAAAGCACCAGAAGAAGCAGCAGCCCTAGTGGAATGAGCTCTAACAGAAGTAGCAAAGATTTGCTATGAAAAGAATAACACAGTGAAATTACCTTAGATGTCCAGAAGGAGATGGTTTGCTTAGAAACAGGCAAACTCAATGTCTTGGGATGAAAGGAAACAAAAAACTGGGCAGACTTAAAAATGGCCTTAGTTTTATCCAAATAGTACATGAGCTGTCTGTGCAAGTCCAAGGTATGCAAGATACTCTCACTAGCAGACTGTGCAGAAGGGGAAAAAGAAGGAAGTTGTACTGACTGATTCAATTACAATTCCTTTACTACCTTGGTCATAAAAGAAGGATTAGTACAAAGAGACACCCTGTCCCTGTGGGGAAAAAAAAACAAAAAAGAAGGAATGACCATGAAGTCCTGGAGTTCAGAAACCCTCCGAGCAGAAGTAAGAGCCAGCAACAAAACAGTCTTCCAGGTACAATGTTGCACAGAGCAGAGTCTGCAGGCTCAAAAGAAGCCTGAATCAATTTTTCCACAACAAACTTAAAAGTTCCAAGGAGGAGGAATAGGTTTCCTTGGAGGCCTGAGATGCAAGACACCTTTAAGAAATTGTTTAACCTCAAAACGAGAAGCCAAGGAAGGATTCAAGGGCAGTCAAGCAGAAATGGCTGACAAGTGGGCCTTCACAGAAGAATAGGCCAAGCCAGACTGAAGCAACTCATACAAATAAGAGAGGACCAAGGGGACCCCCACCAAAAAAAGGGTCCTGGTTACAAGCTTGGCACCAGACAGAAAATCTTTTCCATTTGGATATGTAAGATTTTTTGGTTGAGGGTTTTCTTGCCTGCTGTAAAACCCCTGAGTATGTCCTCAAAAAAGAGGTGCCTGAAAGGGATCAAAACCCTATCAACCACAGTGTCAGTTGAAGACTGGACAAGTGAGGATGGAGAAGAGGCTCCATTTCCTGTGTGAGGAGTTCCAGTCCATGAGGTAAGTTCTGGTGATTGGCCCTGACCAGATGCATTAAGAGGGAGAACCAGTGCTGTCTTTGGCAGAAGAGAGTCACTAGCATGATTTTTGGGGAGTCCAGCTGAATCTTCTGCAGGACTCAGAAGAAGAGGAAGAGGAGGTAAAGCATAAAGAAACATCCCCTTCTAAGAAAAAGAAAGTTCTGTCTTCCATGCATGGCAGTCTGGAAGAGAAGAGAGGGAGCAAAATGATCTACTTGAGGAATACCCCACTGATGCAATGTTCAGAAACACATCTCTGTGAAGCATCCATTCATGAGCCTGTGGTTTTGACCTGCTCAGACAGACTGCCACTAGATTGTGCTCTGAAGGAATGTACACTGCCAGAAGAGTTAACTGATAACTGAGAGCCACCTCCCAAGCCTGAAGAGACATCCTGCAGAGGAGGTAGGATTTTCTGCATCCCTGCTTGTTTTCTTACCACATCACTGTAGTGCTGTCTGTGTACACCTTCAAAAGACCTGGACAGAACATGGGGCAAAAAACTTGAAGGGCCAGAATCAGAGCTTTCATCTCTTTTGATGTTTATATGGTCTGACTTCTGATGAGGGCGGCAGAGACCTTCAACTTTCAGGTGACCACATGAAGACCCCCACCCTATGTCTGAGACATCAGTGAACAGTTCTTGAGATGGGACTGAAGGCTGAAAGGGCAGGCCTGGGTTGAGAGCAAAACTGTTGAATCTATCACTTGAATTCCTTCTTTATACAAGGAAGGAGAGGTACACTAAAATTCAGAGGGTGGCAAACCTGCAGCCAAACCAGCCTGAGGTACCATTGAAGCTTCTGCATATGCAGTCCTGCAAAAGGGAACATTGGAATAGACAAGGCCATGAATCCCAGCGCACCAAGAAACTCTTAGGCTGGAATGGCAATCAGAGGAAGTAGAGACTAAAAAAAGGCTGTCGGTGACAAAAGTTTGGAGGTGAAAGAGAGGTCAACATTGCTACTGTCTGTATCCTGCATCCCAGATGGGTCTACTTTGACCCATAAAAAGCTCACTTATTCGAATCGCAAGTGAGTGACTCCAGATCAGCGAAAGTGCATTTAAGCGAAAATGCACTTTTGCGAATTACACTTTACCGATCCACAAAACCACACATAAAACACACTACAAACACATCACTACAAACACATTTTTGCAGGGGTAAGCCCCCCTGCACCTCCACTACTTAAATAAACCAACTCCGAGATCGCACCACAGAGGGGAAAAGGGTATATTCCCATACCTCCACTGTACCATGGTTCGGTAAAGTGTAATGCATGAAAATGCATTTTTGCTTAAATGCACTTTTCCCTGAACTGGAGTCGCTCACTTACAGTTCAAACAAGTGAGCTTTCAATGGGTAAAGTAGACCCTTTCAGATACACATGATCCTGAGAGGGAGTCAGGACGGACTTTTGGAAGTTGATACTTAGCCCCAGACTTTGAAGAAGAGTGAGAGTGAACTCTAGATCCTATAACAGGTGAATGAGAAAGGTGCCTAAAGCAACAGGTCATCTAGATAAGGAAAAATCTGAATGCCTTGGAGCCTGCAGAAAGCAATCACAGGAGCTAGGTATTTTGTAAATACCCTTGCGGCAGTAGAGAGGCCAAAGGGCAAAGCTGAGAACTGAAAATGAAAGGAAGAGACAGAAATGTAAACATCTTCCTGAAAAGAGAGTGAATATGGATCTGAAGGAAAGAATTCTTCAGATCCAAAGACATCAGAAAAACCTAGGGGAATAAAAGAGGAAACAGGGTTTGAAGAGTAAGCATCCAAAAAGAGGGGACTTTGAGAAAGATGTTTAACAGAGAGAGATCCAGAATAGATCTCCAAGTGCCCTTCTTTCGATGAACCAGGAACATCCTGGAATAAAAACCCTTTCCCACTTGGGAAGCAGGAACAAGATGAATGGTTCCTTGATTCACCAGGGAAATTATGACCTCTGTAAAATGAGGAAGTTGCTCTAGAGGAGGTTGAGGAATCCCTGAAAAAAGGAGGGAGAGACTTCCATACAATGAAGTAACCCTGACTGATGATAGAAATAACCCAAGAGTCTAATGTGATGAGATGCCAATTGTGAAGACAGTGGGAAAGCCGAAGTGGAAAAGGAACCTCGTCTAAGAGAAGTGGGCCCAATTTGTCAAACAGAAGCAGCTTTTTCAGATAAAGGACACTTCTGGGCCACGGAAGTCTGAGAAGCCTTAGCAGAGGAGGCTCGCCTACTGCCCTTCCTGCCTCTGCAGGCCTGGAGTGGTTGCCTGTAGACAAAAGCAGATCTAGAAGATAATTCCTCTGGAACTTAGGGATAGGAGAGACAAAAATATGTTTAAGGTCCTGCAAGGCTTGAAGAGATTTAAACAGGTCAGCAGCAGCATCAGCAGCAGTCCCAAAAAGATGATTATTATCCAAAGGAGCACTTGGCCTTAATATCCTAAGGTAAAGACTGCAGTCGAGGCCAAGAAAAATTCCTCATGACAAACCCAAAACCCGCAGCCATGGAAGAGGCATCTGCAGCATCATAGCTATACTTGATAGAGTGGTGTGCTCCTTGTGAAGTAGATCCTAAAATAGATAAGGCAGAATATTTGCATTCAGAATTAGAGAGGTCAGAAATAACCTGACAAGCCTGAGCAATGAAGGCCAGACCATACGTGGTCATGTGGGTCTGGTAATTAATGTCCCTAAAGGCCAAAGTAGAAGCAGTGTGAACATTCTTACCAATCCTCTCCATTGCCCTACTATCCCTATCAGAAGGCAAAGGTTTGGAGGAGGGCAAGAGCTTGGAAGCAGGATCAGCAGATTGACACTTAAAAATTGACATTCCTCAGGGACATTATAGAACCTATCAGGTTTCTTAGGAGGAGGAAGCTGAGAATCAGGAGACTTAGAAGCAGCAATGAAAGTGTTTAACCAGGCAGCCAACACAGGGAACTGCAGATGGTTTAGGAGTATCTACCTGAAGCAACTCATAGTATCTTCTCTGAATATCAGACACTTGTGAAGTATTCCATCATCTTAGTAATTGTATCCTCAAAGGACAATTCCTGAAAAGAAAACTCAGGGCTAATAGACTCCTCCTCATCAGAACCATAAGCCAAAAGTGAAAGCATCCATGAAGAATAAGAGAAGGACTCTTCATCAGAGTCTGAACCCTCATCTGAGGAATCCAGTTCCCTAGGCCATTTAGAAGGGGTAGAGGTCTAAGGAGGAGCAGGCACTGAAACCCCTTGGGAGGCTTCAGGCCCATCAAGGCAGAAAACAAGCCCTGAGTAAACTGTTGCCATTCTCTTTGAAGATGCTTAGGCTGGACCAAAACATGCCTCGTCTTTTGTCTTTTCTTGGAAAGAACAAAAACCCTAACAAATACCAGAGGTTCTGTCCCTTGGCAAGATTCAGCAAGAGCACCCAGAACATCCTCCTTGTCCAACATCTGCAGAATCTGTCTAGGACCCCCTGAGATAATGAACATGTTCCCCCTTGACATTCAGAGCAGATCCCTACAAAGCCTCAGAACATGTGCAAAAAGATTAATCCATGCCAGCGTCCGACAGGGTCGAGGCAGAGGGATCTGATGTAGATGCCGAACAGCCTACAGAGCAATTACCTGCTTCTACAGGGAAGACCAATGGAGATGAGACAGCTAAAGAATCCGGCTGAGACTTCTTGGCCTTCTTCTTAACTAGTGGGAGTATCTCAGTTTTCAAGATAAATGGCCAGGGAGGACAAACTGCTTCTGAGTGTCATAGGCAGCAAACTTTACAGATACTGCAAGAGCTATGGTCATGGGAAACACCCAAACAAAGGAGACACTGTTTGTGATGATCCTTATGGGTAATCTGCCTCCCACACTGACATTTTTCCTTCTTGGATGACATGAACTCTAGGTAAGCAAAATAAAATACAAGACATAAGTAAAGGAAAAAAGCAACCCTAGTGAGGCAGTTATCTGATGATTAGGTATTAAGCACAACAAAAAGACATTCAGACCAACGAGCGATAATGGGTTTCAGACTGGTGGCAAAGAAGTTCTGAGTAGCTACATCCATACATCACTTTTTTGCCATCCATCATGTGCAGGGAGCATATGTGTGACATATGGAACATACAAGATCATAAGGCTTTGGTATGCTGGCTGACTATCGGGCTGCCCTAGGTGGGAGATCCCTATAATAAAGAATATTGCAACCATGATATAGAAAGACATCAATGGTGATCTTACTTGAAGCTACTGCAAGTATGCAACCATCAGCATTAGCTAGACTTTCTTTGTATTTGTAAACTTACCTGACCTCTTTCATATTTAAGTATAATGTAGCTGTGGCTAATTGTGTGCAGGAAACAAATGTGTGAAACCCCTTCTGCTGAAAAACATTTTCAACATTTTTTGACCTGTGCATCACTTATACATGTTATTCCCTCCATGTATGGTGGGGGTTATTTATTGGCTGTCTAAATTTCCACACAGGATCTGGAACTGTACTCCTTTCTTTCTTTAATGAATACTATGCTGTCTTTAATACATTGCTTTGCATAAAAATAATAAAACAGATGAAGTCTGCACATGTCTTGGTGATGTCCTTCTATTCTCATGCTGTAGTATTCATAACCTTAGGGAGTTGCTGCCTGCAGCACTGGACATCCGGCCAGTATACCAAAGTCTTAGAAACAGGAGTACATGTGATGTTGCATGCAGGTGCCATAAACTGACGTAGGCTCGATCCGTGACATCTGCACATATCCAATGCAGAACTTCTCTGCTGCAGTGTGTTTCAGATGTCTGGTCACCAGTCATGAATCCGGCATTTGTTCGACATCGGCCAACCATTTCGACGATCGTTTTCCAGCTGTCTGCACTGAGATAAGTACCTTTGTGGGATTTTTTCTTTCTTTGCCTTTTTCAGATGTACATGTCATCTAGAAAGGGAAAATATGCTTGTGGAAGATAAATTCCACATAAGAACACACACGAGCAGTGCTTATTTTGTCTGGGGGCTGGTCACGACTACAAGTCCTGTGACATTTGCCAATCTTTTTTTCCCAAAACCTTTAGAAGCCATCTGGCAGCCTTAAATCTTTATTTAGAGAATCAGTGTCTCCGACGTTTGGCATCCAGAATGGAAAGTGGAGCGGTCACCTCTGAGGAGCTGCCTAGGAAGAAGACCAAGAAAGTTAGGCCCGACACCCAAGCTGCTCCTCAGTTGTCAGGTGAGATTCTCGAGGCTAGTGTCAGCCCAGGATTGCTCTGGACGTAGGGTATTTTGCTGCAGCCAGGAACTGAAATGGAACCAGTTCAGCGGATACCGAGAGTACGTCCACTGAGGTTTTTCAACCATCAAAGCCTGATTATGAGGGCGAACCATGGCTCGTGGCTTTGGGGGGGCCTACTACTGCCTTGCCATCCACTATAACATCAGCACCCAGGTCTACTACTGCTCCTTCTACCTCTTTAAAAAGAAAACAGAAGGAGAAACACAGCACAAAAGACCCAACTCCTGCCTGGGAGACCTTTTCCCAGACTCAGTTCAAAGCCTTTCAGGTTCTCCAGACACAGATTCCCCAGTCAGGCCTACCTTTTGTTCCACAGGTACTATCTGAGGAAGAGTCTTCCTCCTCGGATGAGTCTTTAACTTACTGCTCTCAGATTGATTGCCCTGAGTATCTTCTAACTCCAGAAGAAGAGTCCCTCATTCCTGACTCCCGTGGAGAGAATTTCTCCTTTGGGGAATACCATTTCCCTGCTTATGCAACATTTCAAGTGGGAACTGTCAGATGTTTCTGATTCTAAAAAGAGATACTTTGAACTCTTGCAGATGGAGCAGCCTTTACCATCTGCAGTCCCACTTTTGCTTCCAGCAATCCAGGATGCCTTTTCTGCTGCCTCTCAGTGCCCAGAGTCACAGCCTCCTGGTTCTAACAGACCAGACAGATGTATAAACTGTCTGCAAAGGAGCAGTGCATTTTTAAGAACCCTCCAGCAGACCCTGCAGGCATTGCAGTGTCAACTGATAAGTCCTCTAGGCAACTACCCTTCTCTTCCCTTTTCCCTACTGATAAAGACAGTACATTTCTAGACAGGTTGGGGAAGAAAGTATATACTTCTTCCACCTTGGCCATTACAGCTATTAATTATCAGATCCACATGGCTAAATTTGCTTTAGACTCCCTGACAAAGGCCTCTACCCTTCTGTCTGAGGTTCCAGACTCACAAGCTAAGGCCCAACTGAGTACCCTTTTGTTCACGGTTTCTCAAGTGACTATACACTCTATTAACTGCAGCTGTGATGCTGTAGAAGCGTCTTCAAATTCTGCTGCTTCTGGTTCTGTGTTAAGGAGGTTTTCATGGTTGAGATTTCAGCCTTTACCTTTGGATGTCCAAGCTAAGTTGTTAGATGCCCCTTTGGACAACAAAGCCCTCTTTGGAACTGCCTTTGCAGAGTTACTTAAATCTGTGCAGAAAAAAGGTAAAGACTTACAAAATCTTAAACATTTATTGGTTTCACCTGTTCCCAGATTGCATAGAATTTACCCTCAAAAACCTAGCTTTGTCAAGAGGCAGTCCTGTCATTCCTCTGCAACTCAGTCCAGGGGACAGAGACATCCTAGGAAACAATCTGCTTCTAGGTCTTCTACCACCACCATACCGTCTTCCTTTTGGAGGCAGACAGACCCATATAGAGCTCCTCCACTGTGACTTTCTTCCCTTACCCAGTTCCACCCCTCCATCCCTACGCCTAACCCTTTCCTTACCCTCCTGGCAGAAAATCACCATAGACAAGTGGGTGCTCTCCATCATCAAGAGAGGATACTTCATGACTTGGTGGGCAATTCCACCCTTCCAGGGAATTCTTCAACCCCCACCCAATAAGTTTCTACTTTTTCCCTGTATCCTGAGCCAACTCCTTTCTCAGGGAACTATACAACAAGTACCCAAGGATCAGTTAGCCAATGGGTTTTATTCCAGAATGTTTTTGGTTCCAAGAAAAGATGGTCCTTGGAGACCCATACTTGACTTATCCAACATCAGTCTCTTCCTCAAGGTGCCTACATTCAACATACTCATATTACAGCGCCTTCTTCCCCTTATTCCTCAACAAGCCTTCATGGCCTTCCTGGATCTGAAGGATGCTTACCTTCACATCCCTCTTCATCCCACTTACAGGAAATGTTCACATTCTTAAGTGGGTTCTTCACATTTTCAGTTCCCTGCCTTACCCTGTGGGCTCTCCACAGCCCCAAGAGTATTCACAAAGTGTCTAGCCCCAGTCACTGCACATTGTTGACTGCAGGGCATACAGATTTATCCTTACTTGGACAACCTCCTTATTCTGCACCCAGATTCTCTCACCCTGTCCCAACACTTGGACATGGTTTACATGTTCTTGCAGAGCCTAGGCTTCACTGTGAATTGCCTAAAGTCTCAAATGACTCCTTCCCAAGATACTGTTTTTCTGGGATGTAGGATAAGGACAGACATGATGTCGGTCTTTGTCTCTGCCCAAAAAATGGAATTTCTTACTCAGTTCTTCCACTCCTCATACCTCTACCATCCATCTCAGCCAGGGAGTTTCTCAGAATCCTAGGATACATGGCTGCCTTGATTCCAATGATCCCTCTAGCCAGGATGCATGTGAGGAAGTTTCAGTGGGGCTTGAGAAATTCTTGGAATCAGCACTCTCATCCCTTGGAAACAAAACTGCCTCTTCTTCCCTGTTTAAAAAGGGAGCTCTCCTGGTGGATTGCTATCATTACCCTCAGTTAAGGGGTATGCTTTCAGACCCCTTCACCCAGACAGCATCTTTACACAGATGTATCAGATCTAGATTGGGGAGTATCCTACACAATGCTAACACCCAGCATAAAGTACAGGGGGTGTGGTCCATTTAAGAAAGGAAGGGCCCTTTTCCTTGGCAATACAGGCCTTTCAAGACATACTTCTGTCAGGAACTCTGAAGGTCATCACAGACAACAAGACAGTTCTGTGGTATATAAACAAACAGGGAGGAACAAAGTCTTAACCTCTCTGCAGTCTTGCTATTCAAATCTGGTTTCTGGCAGCATCACTACACATTCACTTGCCGGCAGTTTACATTCCATCAGAAGACAATGGGATGTCAGATACCCTGAGCAGAACCTTAACACCCTCCCACGAATGGATACTTCGCAGGGAGGTATTTCTGGATGTAATTCACAGGTAAGGTATTCCTCAGGCAGATCTGTTAGCCTCCTCTCAGAACAGACAAATGCCCCTCTTTTGCACAAGGCTTCCCCATCCACAAGCCTGGAGGGTGGACGCCTTCTCCTTTTCATGGGATCTAGATTAAATGTTTAACATCAAACAAAGACACAGCGTTGTAGAAAACCTTAACAATTATTACCTGCATCATAGTCTGATTGCAAGAGTTGTCTATAAAGCTAGTGGTACATTTTAACTGTTTGTTAACGCCAGAAGTCTAAACCTCAAGATGCACGCACTCGAGGCTCTCCTCAGTATGGAGAATATCGATATCTGTGCAGTAACAAAAACCTGGTTCAAGGCTCCCGAGAGCACCCCAGCACTACCAGGCTATACCTCATACCATGCTTTTCGGCCCTAAAACTCGGACTGAACCACAAGAGGAGGGGGAGTATCCATATTCATCAAAGATACCCATACCTCCAGGCTAGTGGCACTGCACGAAGCATCTAAGACCATGCATGTGCAACTAACAGTGGGCAAAACTGCCTTCCAGTTTGTAGCCTGCTACAGACCACCCTCCCAAACTCAGGAACCCCACTCGACTTTCCTGAAGACACTGGAGAATATGAAGGTCTCTCCAAACACCATTATATTGGGTGACTTTAACTACCCAAACATAGACTGGGAGCACTACTCAAGCCCCAACACCCTAGCCCAACGGTTCCTAGAATTCATAAACTCAAATGGGGACTCTATGTTCCATACCAGAGGTATACCCCTCATTGGTAAGATCTGACCAAAAATTAATCACTATGGACATCCATATCCCATCCCCACCCCCAGCAAAGGAAACCACGGTCAAAAACTTCTCAAAAGCAAACTTCCCACTTCTCAAAACTGAGGTGGAATCCTTCAAAGCCCCAGGGCCAGTGGAAAATACGGCCCAAACCACAGAATCCTTTACAAACGCATTATATGGATACCTACAGGAATGCATGGATCGTGCTATCCCAAATAAAACCAAGATACACTCCTCCAAAGGCAGGAGACCTGTCTGGTGGACCCCAGCCATAAATAAACTGTACAACAGAAGGAGGAAGCTACTACATGATAGAGCAAAATCCCTGAAAGGGAAGGCAACTCTGATCAGTACTAGCAAGAAACTACGATCCCTCATAAAATCATCTAAGGCTAGCTTCGAAAGAAAAATTGCACAAGATGCTAAAGATAATCACAAGGCTTTCTTTAATTATGTCAGAAACCTGGGTGGAAACCCCCAGATATGCTCTGTTAGTGCAAAATGACAAAAAATACACTGAACCCACAGACATTGCCAACATCCTGGCAGACAGGTTTAGTGCAAACTCCCCCCCCTCCCCCCCAAATGAACAAATGACTAACCCAACAGAGTGTAGCCTCCCTGACATCACAGATGCACAGGTGGGAGCTGCCCTCTCCAAAGCAAAAAACACAGCATCAGTGGGACCGGACGGTGTCCTGGGCTGCGTTTTACATGAACTCCAAGAAGAACTGAACCCTCACTTAAAATCACTGTTCAGTCTCAGCCTTATAAGAGGATATGTACCCAAAGAATGGCGCACAGCAACAGTGGTCCCACTCCATAAAGGTGGTGTCACAACGGACCCCGGAAACTATCGCCCTATAAGCCTAACTAGCCTGGTCTGCAAAGCTATGGAGCGTATCATCATGGAACTCATAAACAAAGACACTGGGAACCTCCAAACACTGGATCCTACCCAATTCGGCTTTGTTAAGGGTAGATCTTGCCTCTTGAACCTGGTCAAATTCTTTGAAACAGTCACCAAGGCCATAGACGAAGGGAAGGTAGTCCACACAGCCTACCTTGACCTTGCAAAAGCCTTCGACACAATACCCCACTTGGGCATCATAAATTAGCTCACCAGCTTAAATATCAACCCCTATGTCACAAGATGGGTTGCAAACTGGCTTAGGGATAGAACCCACATGGTCAGAATTGCAGGTGCCATGTCAGACTCTAAACCAGTTACAAGTGGTGTCCCACAAGGCTCAGTCCTGGGACCTCTCTTGTTCAGTATATATTTCTCTGAGGTACAGGCTAACACAGGAGGACTATGGCTGACAAAGTTTTCAGATGACTGCAAACTGGGGGCCATAATCGACTCGCCGGCTGACACAAGCATCCTCCAAAAAGATCTCACAGAGACAGATAACTGGTGCCAGAGCCATGGCCTAAAGCTAAATGCCAAAAAGTGCATTGTCATCCCCTTTAGGAAAAACAAAGTGCCCACAAATTACCACATAGGTGGTAATCCATTAAGTACGGAAGAAGTAATTAGGGATTTGGGGACCCAAGTAGATTGCAATCTCTCCTTTGACAATCACATTGCTAAAGTGGTTAGAAAGACATTCTATATAGCCCACCTTATCACAAAGGGGTTCACATCTAGATCAAGAGAGGTCATTGTGCCCCTCTACTCATCACTCATCAGGCCCATAATTTAATACAATGCCCCATTTGGGATGTACCTTACCCGACACCTGCTACAACTAGAAAGACCCCAAAAGTACCTCACCAAGAGGATCAAGGAACTCAAATAGATGCCCTACGCAGTTAGGCTAAAGAAACTCCAGCTCTACTCAGTTGCTTACCGCCTACTCAGAGGCGATCTGTGCCTGACGTATAAAGCCTTGTCCAACCCAGAATTAATGGACATGCTCCACCTCAAGAAATCCAAATCCATCAGAACTACACGCTCCAGTGACTTAAACCTCAGCACAGAAATAAATAGAACATGCTGGAGGGAGAGATTCATATCCCATAGGCTCCCCTCACTCTGGAACAAAATCCCAATCCATGTCAGACAGAGCCCCTCAATGACCCTCTTCAAGAAGAATCTTGACGTTTGGATGGGAGATCGTACATTTACCCCTGGGATCTCTTCTGTGTCACTGCTAGACAGAGGCACGGTAAACTAACCTTAAATGGGCTATCTTCTGTGACCTACTATACAGAGGCACAGTCAACTAATCTAAGAAGAGTGGCGAAAACCAAACACACTCTGGCTAGGCTTGTAAATGCCCTAGGGCAGATAGCCTAGTATCAACTATGAACCTATGAACCTATTTATGTAACTAAAAAGCATATACTGTGTTTTGTAGCTGTACAGAGCTCCTGTATTGCAGTATATTACATATTTTAGCTGACAGTGTTATGCCTGCGTGACTGGTGGCTAGTTATTAGTGCTGATAAGGTCTTTCTCATAATAAATGTTTTCTTTCTAGGTAGTCCCCCTCAAACTACCCCAGTATAAGACACTCCTGACTGAACAGACGTTATCCTGAAAAACTTTACCTGCTACAAGTCCTTGAAGTCCAGCCTGCAATTTGAATAAGGTTAATACCATAACATGTAGTAGTACCTTAACACTCTACCTATGTACTGTTTCATTCTGCCCTGGCTCTAAAGGCACCTCTAGGCTCCCTCCATATCGTTTAACCTAGCTAGATTTTCCCCAAGGATATTACCTCTTTAATCTACAAATCTACCCTGCACACAGTAATTTCATCCAGCTTCCCCTGCACATATCCCATAAAATATACCCTGCAGCTCTTAATTAATCTCTGCAAGGGGACAATCTATAGCTTAAAAAAAGCCCATAAATTTGGTGTAAAACTAAACCAGTAAAATACAACCAAAAAGATACATTTGGAGTGAAATTAAACTAGTACAATGCAGCCAAAAAGAAACATTTGATGTAAACAGAAACAAGTGAAAAGATACATTTGGTGTACAAAGAAAGAAACAAGTAAGCCAAGGGATATAATTGGAGTTAGTGTTAGCCCTGCTGAGCTCGCCCTCGCTGCGCTTGGGCTCTCCACTCCCCTCCCTGCCCCCTATTTCCACCCACCCTCACTAGTGCTACATTTCAACTAAACTTAGCCACTCCCCTCATGCTAACCACCAATCACTGAATCTGCACCACCCCTGTACCCATTTCCTTCTCTTCCACTATTCCACATCCTGTAAAGCACAGTCTTCCATCTAACTACCTTACAATCACAAACACCTCTCATCATCCACCACACCCACCCCATCCCAAACAGATCTCTCACTCATGACCATACCCAACCAAACCATGCCCAAACTACCCAAACCCACATACAGACACCTCTTACTATTGCTTCTAGTTGTATCCACCCTCCCACTGCTAACTTCTGTCACCAACCACCAAAAACAACTTAATTTTATCCACATACCAAGAAAAACTACATCCACTAACATTATTACAACACACCCTTTTACTCAACTAGTCCCATATCGCTACCAAACCTTCTTTATGCACCGCTATGCACACAGATTACAGCCATCACACTACCAATCCCAAACAACTATAAAGAACTTTAAGACCCTAAACAAACTACTCAAACTCTATTTTTACCTCAGAACCCAACTCATTAGCTGCAGTGATATACACCCAAACCCAGGCCCACAAAATCTAGGAGCCCCAACCCTCAACCTGAATGATACCCTACTCTACCGAGACAAATCCACACTCCTCATTTTAAATTTAAATGTCAGAAGTATACCAAACAAAGTCCACGACCTTCATGCACTACTCTCCTTTTATCGACCTGAGATAGTCATACTAACAGAGACTTCATACTAACAGAGACTTGGCTTAAACCAGGCAGCCACAACAATGAAATCACTCCACCAGGTTACAATATAATTCGTAGTGATAGAATAGGTAAAAAAAGGGGGGGGGTGTTGCTATAGTGTATAAATCTCACCTCATCCTTGAGAAAGTAGACATAACAACCCCAGACCTCGATAAAGTTTAACTCACTCTAACAAAACTAAAACTTAATGATAGTAAACACTTCAACATCATAGGATGTAACATCCCTCCAGGCAACAATATCCCCATTACAGAAAAATTCCTAGAATGGATATCTAACTCCCTCCCCCAGGAAAGCATAGTATTAGGAGACCTTAATATTGACTGGCAAAACTTTTCCAGTCATAACCCAGTCTCCCATATTAACCAACATGGCCTAACCCAACTCATCATTTCCCCCACAAGAACAGACAAGAGAACCAAACACCAATCCACTCTAGATTGGATACTCGTATCCCACCCATCACTGATATCCCTATCAGGGTGTCTACCAGACACCCTGAATGACCACCAAGCCACATACTTACTCAGGTCAAAATCACAACTGACCCAAATATCTACATGCTTAATTAGAAACAAAAAATACGTTAACCGCTCCAACTTTATAAATGACCTAAAAATGTGCAACTGGACCCCCCCTAAAAAACCTACCTCTTGATGAAGCTGTACTATATTTCAATACTGCCTTCTTAAACACCCTTAACCATCACGCCCCCTCCAGAACAGCAAGAATTAAAACTAAATATGCCTCCTGGTTAACCCCAGACACAAAATCCCTCCTCAAAAAAAGAAACAAGGCCTGGACCAACTACCTCAACAGTAAAGCCCAATTGACCAAACAAATATACATTGAACTATGAAACATAGCCAAAACACTCACCAAAACAGATAAAACATCTTACTACCAAAAGTTACAGGATAAGCACAGGAACAACCCACAAAAATTTTGGGTAGCAATTAACTCTATTCTACAACCAGGTAAAACAACTACCCCAATCCCAAAAATAGATAACCAAGAAGACATCCCCACTCAATTTAATAAATACTTTACAGAAACCATCCAGACCATTGTGAACAACCAACCCTATGACAACATCCCCACCCCTGCAAATCCACCCCCACCCCCAACTAACAATTGCCCCAAGTTCAGCTTCCATCCAGAATCAACCAAATCCATTGAAAAACTATTCCGCAAGCTCAAACCAACATCTCTAGCAGCAGATAAATTACCTGCTGAATACCTCCACCTGGCTGCAGAAGCCATATCATATCCTGTCAACATCCTAATTAACAGATCCATCTCAGAGTGTATAGTACCCAAGCTATGGAAAATATCACATATCATCCCTCTACATAAAGGGGGAACTTCCCTGGAACTCAATAACTACCGCCCTATAGCCATACTACCCCCTTTATCTAAAATTTTAGAGAGGTTAATACACAAGCAACTAATGAAATATTTCCTAAAAAATAATCTAATAGCGACACAACAACGTGACATTAGACCCTTCCATAGCACCACCAATGCACTAACAGAATTCACCAGCATTGTCAATACTCACAGAAACAACGGACTCCTTGTATCTGCCACCTTTCTTGACTTGTCCAAAGCATTCGATATGGTTAACCACAATAAACTCCCTTCTTTCACTAGCAACTCTAAATCTTACTACCACTGTCATCTCCTGGTTCAAAAACTACCTAGAGGTAAGGAAACAAGCTGTTATGTGGCAAAACCAACTCTCCCCCTCCCTACCAGTCTCCCTAGGAGTATCCCAAGGCTCCATCCTGGGGCCACTTCTTTTTACTCTCTTCACCAATCAACTCCCAAACAGTATTCCTAAAGCCTCAATAGTGCAATATGCAGGTGATACCACCATAATATGCGTAGCCAAATCAATTGACATCCTTCACTCCCTAGCACAAGAATGCTTTTCCCTAGCAGAAACTTGGATTACAAACCACAGGTTCATTCTGAACCCAAGTAAAACAAAGCCAGTGCTCTTTAGCTCCCACAGAGCCACACCTCCCACTGATTCTTTCTTCATTTCCTCCCTTAACAAGACCACAATCACCCCCACAAATCATACCAAACTCTTAGGGGTTCAAACAGATAATCACCTTAGATTTGACCTACATATTTCTATAACCATAAAAAAGTACATAAAAAACTTGGCCTACTGTATCGCAATAAAAAATTCCTCACTGACCACTCCAAAACTACAATAGCGAGGACTCACCTACTATCCACCCTACTTTATGCCTCCCCCATGCTTACAAATCTCCGCAAATCCGACCTAAACAAATTTGATAGTTGTTATAATAAGATAGCCAAATTCGCTACAACCTCTCCCATTAGAACACATCACTGTGAATACCTAAAAAAACTCAATTGGCTATAACTACCACTACTACTTCAACTCAATCAACTATCACTAGCCCACAAAATAATACATAACTCTGAAAACACCCCAGCCCTACAAAATCTTTTGCAACCCTATGCAACCACCAGGCCCTTGAGGTCTAGCACACAAAACCTCCTCCAAGTAACCAAATATAACAGTGAAGCTGGTAAATCTGTCTACAGCCACCGTATGGCAAAAACCTGGAACTCCCTTCCTGCCCACATATCTGACAACAAATCCCCATCACAGTTCAAGAAACTTGTTAAAACTCACTTTTTGAATAATCGACTGTGCACCTGTATCCCCCCTGGCTAATGTCTTATTAGAACACTTCACCTAACTTAAGTAACTCTGCTAAGCTAACCAATCATAGTACTGTACCCACTTAGGACTGTTAATCTACTGCTCATCCCATCTCTCCAGGAGATGGGGAAAACTACCCCTGCAATGTTGTGCTTTCCATAAACAACTAAAACCAGGAGAAGACATATTGTAAATCAATTTGTTATCCTTCTCAACTATAGCGAGCATCATCTGCTCTCCTGGAGCCTTATTCTATGACTCTCTGCTTTTACTCTGATACTAAATCTATCACAGGAATCCTAAACTTACGCATATCTTCTAAAATGTAATATTATATTGTAGAGAACAAAGGTATCCTGTTGGTTAATAGGTATGTCATAGTCTCTTCTGTGGAAACTGTATGTCAAAAGTCTGTCCTTAAAACTATGTTTTGTAAAAAATTGTTCTCGTGGAGCTTTTCTCCCCGGGCCTCCACTGAAAATGGACTTGTAATCCAGTTGGACTCTCCCAGTCAACAAATGTAAAATAAATAAATAATAAAATAAATAAATGTTCCTTTATGCCTTCCCTCCATTTCCTTTGATGCACAAAGTCCTCCTGGAAATACAGGACAAACCAAAAATCCTGCTGGTGACTCCCTTCCAGCCAAGACAGCATTGGATGTTCTTCATCTCACATTGCTGCAGTCATAACCTGTGGGTAGTCCACTGTCCTCGGTCGGCCCGAATACCAAAGTATTAGGCTGGCGTCGGTCATGGGCGCTCAGATCTGACGTCAGTGCGCCATGGTATTAAAGCGCATGACCGACGTCATATCCTCAGTCTTTTTTGCCGCATGGTCCGAAGCAGAAGCAGCGTTTGCAAGTGCCGTTCGGCGTTCTGAAATTTTCGTATTCTGAGTTTCAGACCGAAACCAAGTTGGGCTAAGTACCCGTGGGGAATATTTTTGTTTTTTTCTTGCCTCAGTTAATTCAGGATGTCAGAAAAAGTGAATAATTGTATTTCTTGTGGGAAACAGATACCGCATAGGGATTACCACTCTCTGTATTCCTTGTTTGGGGCCTGAGCACGACGTAGTCGGGTGTCGCTTCTGTGCTAGATTTAATAAGCGCACCATTAAACGTAGGTTAGATTGCGCTAGGCTTGTCTTCGTAAGCGGTGTAATTACAATATGCCGCCGGATCCTCCGGCCGCTACCGCTAAGAAGCGCAAGGAAAAGTCGTTAAGGTCCAAGCAGGATGAGTCGTCCGTTCCGGACGCCGGTTCTTTAGAAACTACGGTGGAATCTGTAGATCCAGCCGAGGTTTCAGTTGAGTCTCAGGGGGAGCCGTTAATTTTGCAAGATGTGGCCTCTCAGGAGTCAGGTCAGGCTGAGGGGGCCTCTCAGGTTGCTGTACTCCCCTCTTTGCCTAAGGTGGTTAGGCCTTCTCCTTCTGTCTCTAAGGTACCTTCCAAGGTCAGGCCTGGTTTGCCTTCCTCAGGTGTCAGTCCTAGTTCTGCAGGTTCTGTGCCTAAAAAACACATGCTTAAAATGGCAGAAGATTTGATTTCCTTAATCAGGGGTTCTATGCCCCCTCCAGATAAGAGGCCTAGGGTGGAGCCAGAGGTGGAACGTTTGGAACAGGCTTCAGATTACGCAGAGTCTTCGGCTGAAGACATTCAGGATTTTCCTCCTTATTCTGATTCAGACGCAGAGGACTCCAGTCCTTCTGCTTCCCCTCCAGAGGATTTTTCTTTTTCAGAAACCCTGCATTCTATGAGGGAGCATTTTAAATGGGAAGGTCAGGATTTCTCAGATTCCCGAAAGAGGCTTAGGGAATTTTTGTTTTTACCACAACATCGGCCTTTGGCTATACCTCCTGTTTTGGATGTTGTTCAGGATGTTTTCTCTGAGGCTTCTCTTAATCCAGACTCTTTGCCTCCTGCGCCTGTTAAGCCAGATAGGTATTACAGAGTGCCAGAGGCTCATAAATATCTGTATAAGAGCCCAAGGGCTGACCCAGAAACTATTAGCCAGGGACATAAGGGTGTCAGGGCTTCTGTTGTAAAGAATCCAGTTCCTATGGATAAAGATTCTAGAGCTTTGGATAGGTGGGGTAAAAAAAGTGTATACCTCTTCCACTCTAGCAATGAGGGCTTTGAATTGCCAGTTTCATATGTTGAAGTACCAGAATTTTCTCCTTACTCAGTTAAAATCTAAGGTAGATGCTTTGGCAGAGGGCATAGAGTGTAAGGAATTACAGGATTTGGTTCATGCCTCTGATCAGGTGGGTAAGCATTCTTTGCAGTGTGGTTTCGATGCTTTACAGGCTTCTTCCAGGGTGGCTGCCACTGGATCAGTTATTCGCAGGCACGCCTGGCTTAAGGATCAGAACTTGCCAGAGCATGTTAAAGCTAGAATTTTGGATGCTCCTTTGCAGTCTGAAGTTTTGTTTGGTACTCCGGTGGAGTCTGTCTTAAAGAAAATGGAAGACAAGGCTAAGTCTATGCAGACTGTTAAAGATTTTTTGCAGGTGCAGCCCCCTAAGTTTAGCAGGAATTGGCCTACTAAGGGATGGGCTTATCCTTCTTCTGATTTACAGTCTAGGGGTAGATCTAGACGTGGTAGGGGCAGAGCTCAGGGTACTTTCAGGCCTAGAACGTGGAGTTCCCCTGCACAATCTACAGGTGAAGGCAGGGGCCAGTCCTTTCGTAAACAGGCCCAATGACCTGCATCTTCAGCTGCCAGATCCTTCCTGTCTGGCAGCTCCTTTGGGAGGAAAGTTGGCACTCTTCAAGCAAAACTGGCTTTTAGTCACCCAGGACAAATGGGTGTTGGACATTATAGACCGAGGCTACAAGTTTTATTTCCACACATTGCCTCCTTTCAAAGGCATGCCAGACGTTCCTCCTCAGCAAAGGGTAGAGGCTCACAAACAAATTTCTTTACTTCTTCAAATGGGGGCTATACAGCAGGTCCCTCCGTCAGAAGTGGGCCTAGGATTTTATTCTCGCCTGTTTCTTGTACCAAAGAAAGGAAACACTTGGAGGCCAATTTTGGATTTATCTATCCTCAACACATACCTGGACATTCCAAAATTCAAAATGTTGACGTTGCAACAACTTCTGCCTCTGTTGGGCAAAGATCACTGGATGGTAACTCTGGATCTCAAAGAGGCTTATCTTCATGTTCCTATCAGACCCAGTTGCAGGAGATTCCTGCATTTTCGGGCTGGGACTTTACATTATCAGTTCTCTGCATTGCCCTTTGGCTTATCTACTGCGCCCAGGGTGTTTACGAAGGTTCTGGCTCCAGTAATAGCCTTCTTAAGGTTAAGAGGAATTCAAATTTATCCTTATTTGGACAATTGCCTGATTCTTGCTCAAGACAAAAACAAGCTACTTCGCCATCTACAGTATGTTATGGCAGTGTTAAGGTGCCTAGGGTATTCTGTGAACGAAACAAAGTCCAGTCTAGTACCCTCTCAGGAAATGTGCTTTCTGGGTGTGAGACTGAATACAGCTTCTCAGATGGCTTTTTTTACCCTGGACAAACAAAGAAACCTTTCACTTTACTTCCAACAATTGTCTCTACGGTCCAGGCTGACTGCAAGGACAGTCCTTCAAGCCTTGGGGTTCATGGCATCTTGTATTCTGGTGCTTCCCAATGCCAAACTGCATATGAGGAAGCTACAATGGTATCTCAAAAATGTATGGACGCAACACTGCCACGATCTGGACACTGTCATTCAGATAATACCTTGCATTCAAAAGGAATTTTTGTGGTGGGCTCAGGAATGTCACCTAAACAAGGGACTCTCTGTGACCCGACCAGAGGCGAGTCAGATCTTAACGACAGATGCCTCGGACAAGGCTTGGGAGCCCACCCCAAAGGAAAATGGGTTCAAGACACGTGGCCTGCCAGACTTCAACATTTACATATCAACTTGAAGGAGATGTTAGCGGTCCAATTTGCATTGATGGCTTTCAAGGATCTACTTCACCCAGGACAAGTGTTGATTCAAACAGACAACACAACTGTCATGTGGTACATCAACAAGCAAGGGGAACCCATTCACCCTCTTTGCAGGCAAGCTATGATTTTGTGGGAGACTGCTCTCAGTTTGCACCTCACTCTTCAGGCAAGGTTTCTGCCAGGAGCACAGAACTCCTTAGCAGATGTTTTGAGCAGACAGATGGTGGATCCCCACGAGTGGAAATTGGATCCTCATGTATTTCGACAGTTGACAGTGATATGGGGGACTCCAGACATAGATCTGTTCGCTTCTCCACTAAATTTCCAGTTGCCAAAGTTTTGCACAAAGATGTTTCATCCAACAGCTTGGAGAGTGGATGCTCTATCATTCAGTTGGAGCAATCTTCACGTCTATGCCTTTCCTCCTCTGCCTCTCCTTCCCAAGGTGCTCTTGAAGGTCAGACAAGACAAGCCCTCCATGATTCTAATAGCTCCAGATTGGCCTCGACAGCACTGGTACCCTCTGCTGAGGAGTTTAGTACGGAGCCTCCTTGGCCTTTGCCTTCAATTCCACACCTTTGTCTCAGGCAGGCAATCATTTCCTCAATGTCAGGATTCAGTCCCTGCATCTAACAGCCTGGCATATTCTGTTCTAGAACCTGGAGGGTCGCAGCTTCCTCAACAAGTTTTGAATGTTATTTTGGAGGCCAGAAGGCCTAGTACAAGGAAAGTTTATGCTGATAAATGGAGGAGATTTTTATTTGGAGCAAAGCAAAGAGCTTTGATGTTTCCAGGCCTGATTTGAGTGTTTCTCTTCAATATCTTACGGAATTATTAGACAAGGGTTTGTCTTTCTCCTCTGTAAAAGTTCATGCTGCAGCCATTTCTGCTCACTATGACTGTGACCCACCATTATTCTCTCATCCTTTGTTTAAGCAATTCCTTAGAGGGGCAAAGAACATAAGACCCAGCGAGAGCTCCTACTCCTTCCTGGGATCTCAATTTTGTGTTGGAAAAACTTACTTTACCTCCTTTTGAACCTGCAGCTACGTCTGAGTTAAAGTTTTTGTCTTGGAAGACTGCTTTTTTGTTGGCCATTACGTCTGCTAGAAGGGTATCTGAATTACAGGCTCTTATGGCAGTTGAACCCTTCCTGATTTTTCATAAGGATAGGGTATCTCTGCGTACTAACCCTACTTTTATGCCTAAAGTGGTTTCAAATGTGGCCTTGAACCAATCTATTCATTTGCCTACTTTTTATGCTGATCCCCAAAATAAAGCGGAGAAAATTTTGCACACTTTGGATATTCACAGGCAGTTGCGTTATTATTTGAGCAGGACTAAAAGGTTCAGACAGTCTCAACAGTTATTTGTTTCTTTTGCTTTGGCCTCTCAGGGGAAACCTGTTCCAAAACAAACTATTTCTAAGTGGATTGGCCATTGTATTGCTTTTTGTTATTCTCATCATGGTAAGGAGATTCCGGCTGGAATCAGACCTCATTCCACTAGGGCTACTGCCACTTCTACTGCTTTTTAAGGGGTGTAGCTACTAAAGATATTTTGGAAGCAGCTACTTGGAGTTCAGTGCACACTTTTTCTAAACATTACCATCTCCCTCATTATTCCAAATCTAGGGCTGGATTTGCCACTGCAGTCTTACAGGGCTTATTAGCAGCTCCCAATGCTTTATGATTTTGCCAACCTCCCTTTACCTTTGCTTTGGGATTCTACCCACAGGTTATGACTGCAGCAATGTGAGATGAAGAACATAGTACAGTTTTGTACCTACCATAAATGTAGATGTTCGAAGATCCACATTGCTGCAGTCCAATTTACCCTCCCTCCTTCCCCTCTGTAGTTTGGAGTGGTTGTATGGTTTGGGTGGTAGATGTTGTTTGTACATGGGTTTTGGAGGTTTTTTCTGTTTTTGGCTGTGGCCTTTCTTTTTAGGGCCTTCTGACATCTGGGGCAAGAAAAGACTGAGGATATGACGTCGGTCATGCGCTTTAATACCATGGCGCACTGACGTCAGATCTGAGCGCCCATGACCGACGCCAGCCTAATACTTTGGTATTCGGGTCGACCGAGGACAGCGGACTACCCACAGGTTATGACTGCAGCAATGTGGATCTTCGAACATCTACATTTATGGTAGGTACAAAACTGTACTTTTCCCCTACTTTACCTTCTAGCCCAGGGTAATCGCCACAGATTACCTCACCACTTTGACCTACTCACACAAGACAGGGGATCACTTATTCATCCTCACCTTCTCAATCTCAAACTGACAGTGTGGGTGATAGAGTTCTGATCCCCTTTAGGCACCTATATTCAGAGGACATACTCTGTGTCCTGCAGGAGGCCAGGAAACCAAGTACCAGGAGAAACTATTTATTAAAATGAAAAAGATTATCCCTTTGATTCCACAAGAGAAAACAGGACCCATTTCAAGTTTCTGTTCCTATGGTCCCTTCTTACCTGTGTGAGTTACTACATTCAGGGCTGACTTATTAATCAGTGAAAGTGCACCTCTCTGCTATTTCTGCTTGCCTTCCCTTGACTCCACCTATAGCTTCCAGGTTGGACATCAAGCTGTTTCTGAAAGGGGTCCTTCACATAAGACCTCCTCGTAACCCTATCCCTCCCTCTTGGGACCTTAACTTTGTGCTGGAAAAGCTTATATTGGCCCCTTTTTAGCTAGCCCGTTCAGCCTCTCTTAAATTCTGTACTTGGAAAGCAGTCTTGTTAGTGGCCTTTACTTCTGCCAGGAGGGTCTTTGAGATCCAAGCCCTTATGGCTTCCCCACCCTATCTCGTTTTTCATAAAGATAGGATTTGTCTCAGGACTAACCCTTCATTCATGCCTAAAGTAGTTAATAAATTTCCTTAAACCAGATAATTAATTTACCTGTCTTTCACCCTCAACCACAGAACTCCTCAGAAAGGACTTTGCATTCCTTGGATGTTCATAGGCAACTGAAGTTCTACTTAGACAAGGCAAAACCCTTCAGACAGTCTGACCAACCGTTTGTCTCTTTTCATCATAGGGCCCTTGGCAAGGCAGTGTCAAAACACACAATTGCTTCTTGGATTTCTAAGGCTATTGCCTTTTGCTATTCCTTTCATGGAAAGCAATTGAGTTCATCTGTCAAGGCCCATTCCACCAGAGCAGCTTCCTCTTCAGCAGCTTTCTTCAGGGGCATGGATTGCATTTCTATTCTAGAGGCTGCAACTTGGTCTTCCCTACATACCTTTACCAAACATTACAAACTGGATTTGATCTCCAGGGCTAGAACAGGGTTTGGTAGGTCTATCCTGCAGGGTCTCATAGACTCTGCTCCCCAACCTACCTCCCATGTTACTTCCTAGAGAGCTGTGGTACTCTCCCTAAGGTTATGAATACTGCGACATGGAAGAGAAGGACATCTATGGCTATGGTAAGTTCTTATATAGCTATTCTTTCCTGAAGTGTAGGCATTCAGTTTTGAGGAAAACTGCTCATACACTTGTATTTATGCACTGTTGTGCCCTGACATGCCATGCCAATATGACCCCCATTTTTCTGCAGTATGTTGTATTGTCAAAATATGTCTAGTGCGATTATGTGAATGATTTTGTAAGTTTGCCCTGTCACAGTTGACTGATACTCCAAAACTATTGCAGAGTACTGGCCAACTGGGCTTAACAGGACAAATAAATTGTGAATAGGATCAGATCTCATAATTGTTCTCTGCAGCAGTGCTAAAGTACTAAATTTCTGAGGGCTGGATGTCTGCACTTTGGGAACACAAACAAAGGTACAGGCTCCCTTTGTTAATAAATGCAACATATTAAGGATGACAAAGTACTCCTTTAAAATAAAGAACTGAAAACTGACTTTTATGGTTTTTAAATCTTTCACTGCTTTGTAATTTGAATTCTAGCTCATTTTCAGTTATTCACCCTAAAGAATGTAGCATATTTTTGTTGTGTCTTGTACTTCCTGGCCAGCTATTTGTTATACAATCCATAGGAGCCAGGGCTTAGAGAGTCATCATCAACATCATAGTTGTTTGTATTCAAGATATCATCTTATTGGTCCTTATCCTATGCTGCTGACCATAGGTAAGAATGAGGTCATAGACTGAGTGCTAAACTGATAGCTTCACCATATGACTCGGCTCTCTCTTCATTACTGCAGTTAGATGCAATGACTGTGTCGATGGTACTGCGACACCAATCAGCTTGCCATTCTTCTGATTTCCCTTTACCCTTTGTCAGCAACAACATCCAAGAATACTTGAACTTCTCCACCAAGGTAGCTGCTTTCCACTCATCTAGAAACCAATTTGTGGCTTTTCTCATTAATTGCCATTACCTGTGATTTTGATATGCTGGTTTTCATTCCTGCTACATCACATCCAGAAATGAGTTGCTTTAGTGGAACCTAAGGGTTGTAGTTGCTTGAGGCTTAAAGGGTAATATCACCTGCAAACAGTGAAGACATAGTTCTAAAACTGGGCAGAGGTGGTACATATAAGTATTAGTTTTGTACTTTTATACAACTAGCATCTCTAGTCTGTTCTTAGGTTCATAGGTGATTACTAAGCTTATGACTCCAGGGGTCCTTTTTAGGCCTTGTCATGTTTCCCAAGTGTATTTTGCAAGTTTTGATATGCTATGGTTATTTTAAGGGGTATATGTAGGCTTGGGTATGAGTGGTCAAGCATTTACAGGCTGGTTGTGTCTACTAGTGATATATATCCCAGACCAGGGATAAAGCTCCAATCCCCCATTCTCTGGTCCAAGTTATGCTTAAATTGGTTTAGGGAAGAACTATGCTTCACATGGATTGGAAGCCTGTTCCAGAGAAGGGGTAATCTTTGAGGCATGTACTTGTCCCTCCAACATTTCCGATATATGTTGAGATGTGTTTTAGCTTAGATAATTTTGATGCTTCAGGGGAGAGTCTTCTGGTGATATCAGGTCTCTGCTGTGGACCATCAGACTGCCTTTCAGTATGGTCAGTAATGGGAGATGTGTGAGCCACTTCATAGACAGTTGGTTGCAAGGAAGCCCATTGATCCCAAGGATAGCCAGGGTCCAGCAACCTTCATGTCTGTCCGAATAACTGCCACATTCAGTCGTTTTTTTGTCCAAATAAGCAGCCACACTGTAACTGATAGGGAATGAATGCATTCAGGCTTATTGGAGAGGGACTGATGATTAGCAGTTGGAGAGGCCATGAGTATATATAAAAAAATCAAATGTAAAAGAGTGAAACCATCAAAAAAAGCTATTAAGCATTTACTAAAGAAGAAATCTGCCAGTGCTTCTGAGTAGGGTACTAATTCTTGAACACAGGAAAGGTGTTATCATTTTCTAGAGTATTGAAGTTCTCACAGACAACCAACCTTGGTACTGCCTAGGGCTAATGCATCAACCTCCCCTTGTTGGTGTCCTCCAGGATGTTACTAGGTTTAGATGTTTTTACTGAGTAATCTATTCTTTCTCCAATTAACTCTCAATCTAGACCTTCTGTCTTATGACCCAATTTGACTTTAGATTTCAATCATCTTTAACTATGTTACCTTTTGCCAGAAAATATTTTTTATAGTTTAGGAAACTATGTTAAAACAGTAGGGAGCTAAGATATATTGAAAGCTAATAGTCACACTCCTGCTATTCATTCCATTGCTTCTTAAGATGCAGAAAGGAGTCTACTACTCAGGAGGAGGACAGGCTGGAAAGGGTGTGGGAATTGTAGTGAGAGACTTCAGAAGACAGGAAGGGATGGTGTCAGAATTAGTGATAGACTCATAGCAGACAGACTTCAGTGTAATGGTAAGGCAGTATACATAATCTCAGCCGCACAGTAGGACTGTGATAGTGAAAAGAGTGCATTCAGATAGCAGGTGCAGGACCTATTAAATAAAGCAGGACAGCAGGAGTTAGCATTTATAATGGATGACCTGAAAGCACAAATCAGGATAGACTTAACAGGATATGAGGACTGCCTGGGTCCATGCGGGTGGGACAATAGGAATAAAAATGAAGAGGCCATTCTATATGTCTCTGTGGTGAATGACTTGATGATGGCCGACACATAGTTCAGCAAGAGAGATGGTCACAAAATCACATACAAAAATGGCAATCCTGCAACTCTGGTAGGCTTGCTCCTAGTAAGGAAAGTGCAGTGAGGTAGAATAAGTGATTGGAAAATCATCCCTAGTGAAACATTCAGCCCACAACATAAACCACTGGTTGCCCCAGTCAGGTGCTAGCAGTGGTTAGAGAAGACTTGAAGGTCAACAGAGACCAGGCCGAAGACTTGGAAGTTGACTGGAGAAAAAGCACAACAGTTCAAGGGATTACCCAAGACTCTAGCACCTCATGAAGAAGAGGAGATAGGTGGAGTTGAAGAAGAATGGCAGCACCTCAAAACAGCATCAGTGTGGACAGCAAAACAGATATGCAGCCGAGACAGGTATGGAAATAAGATACATAATGAAAGCTGGTGGTGGAATGCAGAAGTCCAGGAGGTCATCAAAAGAAAGAAAGAGTGCAGGAAAAAGTGGGATATAGAAAAGACAGAACAGGCTGCGAAGGAAGGAATATTGGTTGGTGAACAAAGAGACTAAGAGAGGAGTTGCAGCAGCAAAGAACAAGGCACTCTACCAGCTTCTGGAAAGTGACTCAGTAGATGGCACAAAGAAACTGTATCAGATTGCAAGACAAATTGCAAGAAACTGTATCAGATTGCAAGGCAAAGATAAAGAAGATAGCCAGACACCCTTCATAAGGGATGCCCACAACAACCTGCTCACCAATCCACAGGACATCAAAGGGAGATGGAAGAATTAACAAACACCCAATGTCTCAAGTACGAACAGTGCTCAGTCTCACAGAGAGGTTCCTAGTGGGAGTTGGTGTGCATCAAGGTTCAGCTCTAAGCCCATTGCTGTTCATACTGGTGATGGACTACATCAGAAAATATTCTGACGCAAACAGATCAGCAAAGTTGCTGTATGCAGACCATGCAGAATTAAAGGCAGACTTTGAGCAAGAACTTCAGCAAAGCATAGGGGAATGTAATGCAAAACTGAAGGCACATAGGATGAAACTGAGCACAGATAAGACAATTGTAATTGCAGTAAATGGGGGAAATCAGATGAAGCTGAGAATTGAGATAGACAGGAAAGTAGTGGAACAGGTTAAACGCTTCAGGTATGTGGGAAGTTTGGTTGAAAAGAAGGGATGTCTGGATCAGGAGGTCAAAGCTAGAATCAGAAGGGCTGCAGCCAACTGGCACAGAGTTTCAAGGGTAGTGTATGACAGAAGAATGACAAAGAAGCTGAAAAGTAAGGTGTAACTATTACTACTGTATGGTACAGAAACCCAGGCACTAAAGGCAGAGCATTTGAGGAAGCTAGATGTGATGGAGATAGTGTCTGAGACGTGTGGTAGCTTGCACACTGTGGGACAGATTAAGAAAATGAGTGCCTAAGAGCAAAAGCCAAAGTAACTCCAATTGCAGAAAACATCAAAGAAAACAGATTATGGTGGATTGGGCACTTGTGTGGAAAACTAGAAGACAATCTGGTGAAGAAGATTTGGGACAGACAGGAAGAAGTTAAGAGGAAATAAGGGCGTCCAGCAAAGAGGTGGATGGATTGTGTGAGAGAAGATCTGTGGCAGTCAGGCATGAATGCTGAAGAAGATGGGAGAGTGGCATTGAACAGGGAGAGATTTACACGACACCCCAGTCCCATGTAGAAAATGGGAACAAGGGGATTGATAAAGATGATCATCCTCATCTTCTTTGTAACACACACAAACCTGATCCTGATTCTGTTTCTTTAACTACTTCTCATAACAGTGAAAATGCTGTCACTTTAGCAACTTTACCATTGTATAAGGGTTTATGATTACTAGATAAGTATGTGAAACAAATTTCCACATGGTATATGCAGCATTTTAGAACTTTTAATTATTTGGAACATGTGGTATTTTACGAGTGCTATTTCAGAACAGATTCAAGATAATTTACTATTTATTCTACTAGTATTGTTTCCAGTATAAAAAAGAAACTAGTTTCTACTTTTGATTTGCAAGCAATAATACCCAACAGGGTGTGTGTTATTGTGTAAATAATGCATGCCCAGGGGTATTCTGAGGCCTGACTCTGCAGGCTGGGGGCCTCAACATCCCTGGAAGGGCATTATTTACACAACACACACACTGGAGAGCATTATTGTGCTTAAACTTGTTGAAGTATATGTAACTTTTTTAGAGGATATATTTTACATCCAAAATATTAGTTTAGTATGTATTTAATGCCTACATTCTCTCTCTGTCTCACACACACACACACACACACACACACACACACACACACACACACACACACACACACACACACACACACATCTTTAAAACACACATGATTAAACACACTTAATAATGCCAGCCTTTAAAAGTTTCATACCTACATACCTCTCAATTGTCCAGACATCGCAGAATGTCCAGATTTTTACTTCATTTTTTGGTTTGTTCCTTTTAACATTTTTGTTGTACTGTCAAATCATTTTGGGTTGAAGTCACTAAATAATGACTTATATTTGAGTTTCAGACTTCATCTCCTTCATAAAATGCATGTTAAAACAAGTCCTGATATTCTACCAACTTTCTAATTTTATAAGACCAATATTTAAAACCTGTCCATATTTTTGTGCCTTTGTCCAACCATTATTTTAGACTTTGTCCAGATTTATTGAGCTAATAGGATGAGAGATATGAAATTGCAGTCACTATTCAATCTCTCTCTCTCAGTCTCAGTTCTGCTTTCATGCACGCAAGCAGCGTACGCTCACCCATGCAGACAGGAACATAAACACACACCTTTGTTTATGTGTGTGTGTATGTGTGTGTGTGTGTGTGTGTATATATATATATATATATATATATATATATTTTTTTTTTTATATATATATATTTATATCCGCAGTAAAAACCAAACGGTGCTGACAAGAGTTACCTCCAACAACAATTAAATGAACAGTAAAAAACAAAGCAGGAGGTAGCAACCACGGCTATGTAGAATAATAGCTTTATTAGTAAAAGAGGTGAGTGCTTTCGTGGCACCAGCCACTTCATCAGACTGTCTGATGAAGTGGCTGGTGCCACGAAAGCGCTCACCTCTTTTACTAATAAAGCTGTTATTCTACATAGCCATGGCTGCTACCTCCTGCTTTGTTTTTTACTGTTCATATATATTTATATCTGTATGGGAGCACTTTATAATCTCGAAATACTGAAATGTCGAATTTCAGTATCTCGAGACTATAAAGCCAAATGTTTACAATAGCGAAAGTTCATAATTGCAAATTCGAATATCTCGAATTCGCGGTTATGTCCTTACGCTACGTAATGTCCGGGATTGTGTGTTGATGGTGCGCAGTGCCATGTGTAGATCTAGGTGTTATGTCAGGTAAGTGAGTGTTTTGTAAGGGTTTTGAGTGGGAGTTAGAGTGTATGTGAGTGTGCTATGTTTGATGTATGTGTGAGGGACTGGAGAATGTGAGTGTGTGAGTTTGCTTTTGTTTCCTGTTTGTGCGATCTCGGAGTTAGTATATATAAGTGTGGGGGGGTGTAGCTCCCAAGTATAGGGGGCTTGCCCTGCTTATGTGTGTATGAGTTGTGTATGTGTGTAGTTTTGTTTGTTTATGTTGTGATGTGGGTGTTGTGGTGTGTGCATGGTGTAGTGTGGGCGGTTCGTTCGGTGTTTTGAATTTCGCGGTTTTCGGTTCGGGTTTTGTTGTTTCGGTGTTTTGTGGATTCAGTTTCATGGTCTCGAGATACTGAAATTCCATATATATATAAATATATATATATATATGTATATATATATATATATATATATATATATATATATATATTTTTTTTTTTTTTTTTACATTATTTTCTTATTTTAATTTTATGCTCACTAAACAGCAAAAGTGCTGCTTAATGAGCATATTGTAATGGTGGCTGTTAGCTTTCTTACAGTTCCATGGCAACTTGTTATGCTGGTGTGAAGTGATGGACTCCTTTTTTAGTGGGCATTACCTGTACATTAACACCCTGCTGGAGAACAGTCTTTTCTCCACTCACGATTTAAAGTACCGTTTGCCCATTCAGTAAGGTAGGGCTGCCTACACTGAAATGTGCTTATGATGAATGCTCTTGTTGTTTGTTCAAGGACTGCCATATCCAGAGTTGCATTAAGAAGACTTTCCATGGCCTGGGCCTGAATCTGTATTAAAAGGTTCCCTATTATATGATCGAAGACGCATTCTTTCGAATATGTCTTGATTGAACTTAAAAGCACGAAACGGCAAAATATTGAAACGGCATATAAGCAAATTCTTTCCCTGGGAAAGAATTTATTTGGCCGCCTTCGTTATTTTTGCCATTTTCGTCACTATAGTGCGATCTCAGAGTTGGTATTTTAAGTAGGGGGTGCGGGGGGGGGGGGGCATAGCCACATTTATGTAATGTTTCAAAGTTTTTTTTTTTTGTTTTTTTTTTGAAACAGAGATTTTTTCCCTGGGAAAAAAATCGCTGTTCTAAGTGTTCGGGATTGTAAGCTTTCGCTTACATGGGGTCGATAAATCAGCGTTCACTTTTTTAAGTGTTCGCTGATTTAATATAGACCCTATTCAAAGATGCTTTTGGAAGATAATAAGCAGTTGCTGTAGGCAATGATTTTCAAGAATGTGCCAAAACTTGATCATCTTAAAAAAGGCATGCGTATATGTACATCTCTACTCCTCAAAGCCAGAAAACTTATAGTAATCCAAATAAAAGCATTTTATTTTCAACAGCAAAAGTAGTAAAATGAAAACAATCCAATTCCCCTGTCCCTGTACCCCTAAGAGGTAAATTTCAGAGTTGTTTTCCTGTGTGACAACAATACTTCAGATCTATGGACACTTCATTTAGCTACACAATGTCATTGTAAGACAGGTGGTCAACAGTTTACAGTCCAACTTGCAAAGACTACACACATTGAACACAATGTTGATTATATCACCAGAAATGATCACACATACCAAAATAGCCTCAAATAAATGACCACACATATTACTCAGAATTTCACATTTTAAAAAACATAACACAAATAAACATTTTTTTTCAAGGAGGGGGAATAGCCTTCTGGACCCCTCTTGTGTGGACTGTGTCCCTGTATTTTTGCTACTTATGTATACCAACTCTCAGACCACTCTGCAGAGAAACTCTTAACATGTAACAGTACTTGTTTCATGTTTCTGTGTTCATTGTTGTGACGCCCGTGCACTGGCCCAGCAATCAAGTAGCCTCAATCCTCACCACTAACACCAGTTTGGGGTGTCCATGTAGAGAAAGGATAATAAATGCACACACAGTAAAGTACAATTTCCCTTAAGAGCATGCAGAGATCACAGTCAGTCTAAGGCTGGTTTCTCCCTTTCTCTCCAGATCCCCAATAAGACTCCCCACTGGCACAACTATAGGGTTCAGATCTCAGCCTAGTTGGCAAGCTAAAACCTCCAGCACCCTCTCTGTCCAACCAGTGCTTCGTGTCCCTGCACAAGTAGCTGACACACACGCACACACTTTGAGATAAGAGTTTATACAACCAAACAGACACTCCTGGGGAAGGCTGGCACAGGTTCTCCAGCAGTGCCCCTTTTTACCCAGACTGTACTGTAGTAGCACTTGCCACCACCCACTAATATTTATCAGTTACTCAAAGGCCCTTATTAAAAGGTGTCCAATTATTACTGTGCAATATTATTATCCAAATGGTAAGTGGAACCAAACAGTCAAGACTTATTTGGTGTGACTTGGTACAGAATTCACTATATACATGCAATGTACTCTTAGAGCTTCAATTATCTCTACACAACACAGCCACAGTTGAAAGGCTAGAAAATATTTAATAATAAATAATAAAAACACAAGACAATACTTCTTACTACACAGTGCTAGTTAAGAGTTCAGAGATCACAGAGAAATGTCTAAAATGGGTCTATATTAAATTATCGAACGCTTAGAAAAGCGAACGATGATTTATTGACCCCATGTAAGCGAAAGCTTACAAACTCAAATGGTTAGAAAATCACTGTTCCAAAAAAAATAAAAATAAAATACACTTATAACATAAAGTGGGGAGACTTCGCCCTCCCACACCCCCCAACATGGGGGGTTCTGCCCCCCACTCCCCTACTTAAATATACTAACTCTGAGATCGCACTACAGTGACAAAAATGGCAAAGTAATGGACATGACCAAGCGATTTCTTTCCCAGGGAAAGAATTTGCTTATATGCCGCTTCATCATTTTGCCTTTTCATCTTTTCAAGTTCGACCAAGGTGCATTTGAAATAATGCGTCTTCGGTCATCTAATAGAAACCCTTTAAAATAATACCATAGAAAAGTTCTGACATCACAGAAAAACAAACTAGTCTAATCTTCCTATTTCCTAGCTATTTCTAAGAGAAACACTAAAATCTAATATCCTACTTACATACAGGCAGAGTGGTGAGTTGGATGTTCTCAAGACAAATGCTCTGATGCTCTCATTTTTTTCTGTCCTTAAATTGATAACACAGTACCACTGATTCATTTCAGATTACATAATTTCTTTCTGGTTCCCAGGCAAACAGATTCTCACCGAAGTTAATAGTCCTTTATCTTGCAGCTGGTCAGGAAGCCAGAACAATTAAAGAATTTATACATGCAAATTCTAGCAATTAACTCTGGTCTCAAGACAATAGCCAGAATTCCTTCATCCAGACATATTGGCGCCAAGCCCTGATATCAAAGAATTGACTTATTAACTTTGTTGCAGTAGAGTGCACTGTTGTTACATTTTTGCAGTTCCACACTTAACACCATTTTTTCCCATTTAAGAGAACAAGCCCGTGGCTTATATTAATATTTACAAATGACAGAATGATCTACAGAATTCTATCTGGCTAGGCTGGCAGCCTTCACCTATCTTCACAAATTTCCTGCTTGGCAAGCAAATAAGGAAATAATACTGCTCTATGATCAGGACTTCTGATCACTGGCAGTGCTCCTGAATCAAGACATTCAGTATTTGTCATGTTTTCAGTTGGCAGTCACTCAGCAAGTTCATGATGTTATCTTATTCTCACTTCAGCAAATCAGCAAGACTGTTCTGTGCAGTTTCTTCATATACCACAAATGTAACTTGTCTTCAAGCATCTCCTTATCGGGTACAACCAGCACTGCACATTTCTTGTTGAAGCAAATAGTTCAAAAAGTAGCTTTACATCATTGAAGACAAAGCATTTAATCCGGAGTGTCTTGTTATTCCCAGAAAGGGCAACACTTTAATACTTATTTTATAACTGTCAAACTTGAACACTTTTGTCAACACAAAGAATTTTAGAAAAGTAATTCTGAAAATAGTGCTTCTGTTTATAGATTAGAATGCTTATGTGGCATGGGCATGAAATATGCATTTTTTTTCATATTTTAGTGAGACCTGACAAAAAGCGTCTCAAATTTCAAATCGCACAACACCATTTCCAGTTTTCAGCAGTGGTATTTTGGGCTACTCATAGCCCACAGAGTACTTAAATATTTAGCTTTAATGTTTATGCACCTAAGAGAAAACAATGACCACCTTCTTAAATATGAATGATTGTTTTGATAGTAATAAAGACAAAAGAACTGTTAATTTAATCCAAGCAGTAAACAATTTCACTCCAAGTCTTATGAGTAACACTAAGTTACAAAAAAGGCCCATCTGACTTCCTGACCATCAATAATTTTTATAGGGGGTAGTCATAGTTTCATTTCTGAAGAAAGTATTTAAGAAGCAAAACAAATATAGATCTGAAGTAGTTAACTTCATTTATCTGCAACCTGTGGGTATTTGGATCCATATCAGATCCGAGCCGGCAACTTTTTCAAGCATTTGCTCCAAGCTCCATAATCCCTCACATCTCCTACCTTCCCTCAGATCTCGTTTGCTGCTTCATGCATCAGTATTGTGATCTCTTTAGCTCCAAGTTGGGTGTAGTAAGTAAATAGTTTTCATTTAGTGAGTGTGTGTGGTCATTAGTTTAACCTTATCCTGCCCTTCGCTGTTCGTCGTTTTTTTTGTAAAAAAAAAAGTTAAAGCTGTAGTAAAGTAGTACAATAGGCCTTCCCGACTTTAGTATGTGTGTTGTAGTGTTGGGTTAAGTTTTGGCTGAGTGGGTTTATAGTATGGCTGAGCAGCCAAAACCTACTTTTAAAAAATGCAGAGTGTGACCATAAGCTTTCACCGGCTGGTGGCCACACTCTGTGTGTTATTTGTTTGGGTGTTCCCCAACTTTCTTTGCAGTGTAGTGTGTGTGCGGGGTTCAACCCTAGGGCCCTAAAAGAAAGGAAGACAAAGCTGGTAGCTAAGGACCTTCTGCCAGTTTCTGCCCTAGACACGGTGACCTCGACCTCGGCTCCTCCAGTAACTAATCAACCCCCCCCCTCAGGCTGGGACTCAACCTTCCACTAGGCCTGTTGAAGGGGGGACTAAAGGAAAGGAAAAGAAGGACAAAGAGAAAAGAGGGGATAGGCACCACAAGCGGTCTCCAGAGCGGGAGCCCTTCCCTAGCCCGCCTTCCAAAGTGACTAGGACTACATCTCCTTGGCTCCACTCCCTGAGATTCTCCCCGGAGCCGACGGAGCCCTTGGACCTGAGACTTTCATCGAGGTTGTCACACCGGCCAGCCAGATCCGAGTCGTTCGCCTCCTCGTGCTTTACTCAGAGTCTGTCAAGATTTAGATAGGGACAGGATGATAAGGAGGTTCATTCGGACCCAAATCCAAATGGGAGTCTTGCCAGGCCCCTCTCCAGCTAGAGAGGGGACCTCCATGCCCTTCTTTCATCCAATTTCTTCTTCCCTGATCCAGCCTGCAGTTTTGGGGTTTATGGATCCAAGGATCCTCGGAGCTGGGTGTTCGGCACCGCCGGTTCCTCCAACCTCGATGCCGGCAATTACCTTGAGTTCCTCGGATCAGACCTGTTCGTATCTGAGCAACTCTCGGGGCAGAGAACAGGGAGTCGGATCTGAGGGGATGGAGGTGTCTTCATCTCCAACGTTGTTGGATCCAAGCCATTCCTTTGGAACCCCGGCTACCTCTGCCTTGGTCCTGATCCTCACTTTGGAGCCAAGGAGAGCTACCTTCTTGTTGGTTGCTAAGGTGGTGTGCTCTCCATCGGCATTCGACGTGGTGGAGAGGGTTCTCTCCCAAGGATCGAGACCCCAGCCTATTTCCTTGGACTCCGCCCAGGCTCCTGTGGATTTGGTCATTACTACCTTCAGCTTGTCCCAGGGACAGCCCATGCTAGAGAACCCCCAGGTGGATCACATAGTGAAACCCCCCGTGACTCACGAGCCCTCTTCAGAGAGTCCCACTGAAGAGGGTCCCCGTAAGCACACATGTAAAAGGAGGCACATGGACTCCCTCGAGTCCCTGACAGAAGATACTGACTTAGATGAAGGAGAGGGTTCCCCCAAGTCACCTCCCGAGGATGTCTCCTTTGGAGACATCATGGAGATCCTCCGCCAGAGGGGAGGTTGGTCAGCCCCAAAACCCTCTACGGATGAGTCAGTATTCCTGAAGGCCTTTGGCACTGGCCCATCTACATCCTGAGTGTCCCCTCCTGCAGATCCCTTGGTGGATCTTATTACCACACGGGCATGGAAGGAGCCTGACACCATAGAGCCAATACCAAAATGCCTGGACATGATCCTCTCTCCTCCCTCAGACAAACAGGCCTGATACAAGGTATCCCTGGTGGATGCTATGGTGGTTGCAGCTGCCACCAAGAGGGAACTGGCACAGGAAAGTTCCTCGGTCCACCCTCCGGACAAGGAGTCTAGGGTGGTGGATCGGTTTGGGAAGCGAGTATTTTCCTCAGTGACGTTTTCCATTTGAGCGCTGAATTATTTGGCACATGTCATATGACTTCAGCGAGACCTAGTCACAGAGTTCGCTGCATCACCCCCAGAGTCTTTGTCGGAGGATAAACAATTATTCTCCACAAAAATGTCGACTCTCAAATCTGTATTGAACACGTCCATGCGTCTTCTTTCCCATGCCACAGAAGGAGCGGCTAGGGCGGCTGGTACTGGCATAGCTATGAGGCGACACGCTTGGCTCAGACTGTGTCAACTCACGGACCCCTTCAAGGCGTCATTCACAAATGCTTCCTTTCAATGGTTCTTCCCTGTTCGGGAAGACAGTACATGACATTCTGGTCCAGAGCGAGAAAGATGGGAAGACTCTGTCTGCCATCGGAGTCTGCTTCTCTAGCCCTCAAAGATCCTTTTCTAGGAATCAGAGAGGGCAAAAGAAGATGTGGTTCTGAAACTCACAGTTTTCTGGGGACTCTCAGGACAACTTGTCCCCTAGAGGCAGAGGGGGACAAGACAAACGCTGCCCCAGAGGCAGAGGGGTGGCCGAGGAATTTTGGGTCTAGGGAGACCTTCTTGGACAGACTCACAGAGCAGCCCTGAGGGGTTGCCCAACTGTCCTACTCTGGAGACAGTCAGGGGAAGATTATCATTGCACCTAACGGCTTGGGAGTCCATTACGTCAGACTGTTGGGTACTTCAAATAATATCCAGAGGCTACTCCATCCCGTTCGTTACCCCTCCCGTCCAACCAAAGCACCTCCCGGATGTTCCACCCGCTCGAAGGGAGGCTGCAGCGCATTAGATTTCAAAGCTGCTTCGCAAATGAGCCATCAAACCGGTCCCCCCAGATCAGTCCGGATTAGGCGTTTACTCCAGGTTCTTTTTAATGCCAAAAAAGACGGGGGCCCTCAGGTCCATACTGGACCTGTTAACCCTGAACCTGACTGTAGCCAAGCAAAAATTCCAGATGGTCACCCTGCAGTCCATTCTACCTTATCTCTGAGAATGCGACTGGATGTGTTCGATAGACCTCCAGGATGCTTACTACCATGTCAAAATTCACAGAAGCTCCAGGAGATTCCTTCGCTTCCAGCTGGGAGCCAGTCATTTCCAGTTCAGAGCCCTACCCTTCAGTCTCACCACAGCCCCCAGGGTGTTTACCAAGGTTATGGCAGTCATAGCGGCTCACCTGAGGCTTCAGGGAATTCAGGTGTTTCCTTGCCTAGACGATTGGCTCCTTGCTGCTGCCACCAAACGTCTTCTTTGCATGGCCAGAGACTCCTTCCTGCATTTTGCAGTCAACCTAGGGATTACCATCAATGTCTCCAAGTCCCTCTTGAACCCGGTACAGATCTTGGAATTTATAGGGGCATGGCTGGACACCCTCCAATCGAAAGTCTTTCTAACTCGAGACAGGGTCCAGAACCTACAGGCCCATGTATCAGCGATCTTTGGCCACAGGCTGCCAATGGCGGGCTACGTTCTCCGAGCCCTAGGCTCCATGGCTGCAGCAATCTTGATCCTTCCCTGTGTGCTCCTTCACATGCGGGTGCTTCAGTGGACCCTTGCAGTACAGTGGTCTTGACTAGACCTCCCCATGGCCTATCCAATTCGAATCAGCAAAGCCTGCAAGGCGTCTTTTCTCTGGTGGCTCCAATCGCCGAAAATCTTGGCAGGGCGACCCTTCATAGCACCCACAGCCCAAGCCACTGTGACCACGGACGCCTCCCAGTTCGGGTGGGGGGGCACTATTTGGAGCGGGACGTTCCAAGGCATGTGGTCCCAGACTGAGACCAGATTGCATATCAGTGTTCTGGAGATGAGGGCAGTGCTTTTAGCGTTGCAAACCTTTCACGCTGTTCTTCCCCCGGGGACGATTGCAGTTCAGTCAGACAACATGTCTGTTGTCTGGTATATCAACAGACAGGAGGGAACCAGATCTTACCCTCTCTGTCACGAGGCTATGAGAGTGTGGGAATGGGCGATCTCCACCAGTCGGTTCCTGATTGCAATGCACATCCCAGGATGTTCCAACATTTTAGCAGACAGATTGAGTCAGGCTATTCTGCCATATGAGTGGTCTCTGAAACAATTGATAGCGGAGGAGATCTTCCTTGCTGCGATCTCTTCGCATCTCCTTCCAACGTGAAGTGCAGCGAGTACTTCGCTCTTATCCCCTCACCAGGGGACTCCTCCAGAGACGCTCTCGTCCATGCTTGGCCTCCCGGGTTACTGTATGCTTACCCCCCCCCGTTACCTCTCATTCCGAAGTTTCTTCAGAAAGCTTGCCGACTGGGGTGCAAAGTGATCCTCATTACCCCGTTCTGGCTTCGTCAGGTGTGGTTCCCCTTCCTCTGGTCTCATCTTCTAACTCCTGCTTGGATTCTGGATCCTTGCCTGGATCTCATCTCTCATCCTTCGGGCACCTTCCACCCAATCTGGACAGCTTCAAGCTGACGGCTTGGTTGCTCTAGTTCCCCTGATTGCTAGGACTCCCTGTCTGTCATCTTCAGTAAAGACTGTTCTGGTGGCATCCCACAAGGCTTCCACTAGAAGATTTACAGCAGCAAATGGAAACGTTTCTTCATTTGGGTTTCTCAGAGGAACCTAGATCCCTTTACAGCCCCGGTTCCTGCAGTGTTGGAGTTTTTGGCCAATATTTTCCAACAAGGGGCTAGTTCTTCCACGGTAAAAGTGCAACTGGTGGCCATCTCTAATTTTCATGTCGGCAAAAATATGAGTGCTCTGGTCTCTTTGAGACAGTGTAAAGCTTTTCTGAAAGGCACCTTTCTTTTATGCCCTCTGGTTAAGGACTCAGTTCCTCCTTGGGACCTTACCCTAGTTTTGCAAGTGTTAGTTGCTCCTCCCTTTGAACCTACAGCGTCAGTAGATTTGAAGTTCTTATCCTGGAAGACAGCTTTCCTAGTGGCCATTACTTCGGCCAGGAGAGTTTCTGAGATTCAAGCTTTGTCTGCCGTGTCCCCTTACTTGATCTTTCATAAAGACAGGGTCTCGCTCCGCATGAACCCTTCCTTCTTACCAAAAATTGCTTCTGAATCAAACATAAAACAAATGATTAACCTGCCTGTTTTCTTTCCAAATTTTCAGAACAAGGGTTAATATAAACTGCATTTGCTAGATGTTCATAGACGGCTTCGTTTCTGTTTACACAGACCTAAACCCTTTCGTAAGTCTGACCAGTTATTCGTGTCCTTTTCTAGACCCTTTTTGGGCAAAGCCATATCCAAAGTCTCCTTAGCTAGATGGATTACACAATGTATCCTGCAAGTCTATAAGGACAAAGGTCTGTCCCCACCTGGTCCTGTTAAAGCTCATTTTTCCAGATCTATGGCGACTTCTGCTGCTTTTTGTTCTAGGGTTTCACTGGATGATATCTGTGCAGCAGCGACCTGGGCAAGGTCACATACATTCATTTCTCATTATAAGTTGGATTTGATCTCTAGAGGGAAAGCATCCTTTGGCTCTGCGGTGCTCAGGAATATCCTTCCATGAGGGCCTCCCAGGAGTTTTGGTAGCTGTGGACTTTGTCCCACAGGTTGCAGATAAATGAAGTTAACTACTTCAGATAAAGAAGTTATGTACTCACCATAACGTTCCATCTGAGTAGTTATACTTCATTTTCTGCAACCGTCCCGCCCTCCTTCCCCCGCACCTGGTGTATGTTAGTGATGTTATTGAGTTGCTGATAGTTTGGATAGTGGCAAACTCGATCTGATGGAAGGTAAGAGATGTGAGGGATTATGGGTAAGGGGAGGAGCTTGGAGCAGATGCTTGAAAAAGTTGCCGGCTCGGATCCGATATGGATCCGAATACCCACAGGTTGCAGAAAATGAAGTATAACTACTCAGATGGAACGTTATGGTGAATACATAACTTCTTTTTTTCAGATAGAGCTTGCATGCAATGCTCAAGTAAAATAGCTCAGTCACAGCCAATTAGCTCCTGAGTGCTTTGAAATATGTGTCATCTGACACCCTTCTAGTATACTAAACAGAGACAGCGGTGTCTCCGAATTTTATAGTACCAGGTCAGGAACTCTCAAGAAATGTTGATTCTGTTTCCTCAGTACATACAAACAAATGTCCGTTGTGAAAAGACTAATCAGACTTACCCATAGGAATGATACCTTTTACCCATCAGATATAAAGTATTCAACAAGAGAGTCAGCATGAGATGTTTATTAACATAAGCCTAGAGGAACTGAAAGCTATCCACTTAGTTCTGATGTGCCATAAAATAATTTTCAAGCAGGGGTTTCACAGAGCAGGACAAACAGTTAATGTTATACACAAGTAAGCCTTGGAGGAACCAGATATTTTTAACAATGCAAACAGACACGTCTGCAGAATCATGTGTTGGGTGTCTTGAACTTTGTCTGCAGAATCATTTGGGGTGGAGCACTGAGCAAGAAGACTCCCATTACTATATCTGTTTGTCGCACACTACAACAGTCTGGTCAAGGCATTTTGTTCTCACATTCATCACAACACAGGATGGAAAATATATGCATTATCCTTTAAATGGACTCTGATATTAATGAGTACCTTTCCACCCATTTCCTCTAATCCAGAAGCTTCTCAAAGCAAATCAAAACAAAGCCAGTATAGCTGAGAGGTCCTATGATTTTCTCAACTGATTGGGGCAATCTACTGCTATCTATGGGGAGCTGACAGTTCACAATTCCTTCCTAATTCAACAAGAGAGCAAGAGTTTTCATCCGAGTTTATCAACATGATGCATAGAATTCTTTATACCATGAAATGAATCATACTTTTTCCAAGTTTTGAGTATTTTGAAGGATCTAAAAGATCTAATACAAGAAAATTATACATCTAAAAGCGGAGGAGATTTGCTTTGTAGGTTAAGTCTCAAGATTTGGATCCTTTTCGTTGTTCAGTCATAAGGCTATTAGACCGTTTAAGTTTTCCTTTTGATTCCAACCTAAAATACCCTTCGAAGTTCATGCATCTGGGATTATTGTTTGTTTCCAAGTATTTTGTCAGGTCACAGCATGTCTAGGTGTCAAAGCCTTTCTTAAAGGGATATTACATTTGACACCACCTAACAAACATATAGCAGTCTGCTCCATTTGATCTAAATTTTATGTTCATAGGTTCATAGGTGTGTACTAGGCTAATGACCCTGGAGTCTTTACAAGCATAGCCCATAGAAGTGCTCTGGCATCATGCTTCCTGCCATTAGTTCCCAGTGCCTCTATCAAGTAAAGCCACTGGAGTGATCCCTAGGGTGAACTTTCTATTTCCCATCCACTCATCAAGATTTGTCTTGAAGAGGGCCAGTGAGGTGCTCTGCTTGACATGTATGGGAAGTCTGTTCCAGAGCATGGGCAGTCTCTGGGTTATGAACCTGTCCCTCCAGCATGTTCTGTTGAATGTGGTAATGAGGTTGAAGTCTCTGGCACGTGTGGTGTGGAGGGATTGGGATTTCTTTAGATGTAGCATTTCTAACAGAGCTGGGTCAGACATGGCTTTGTAAGTCAAGCAGAGATCACCTCTTAGTAGATAATATGAGACAGAGAATAGCTGGAGTTTTTTGAGTCTGTCCATGTAGGACATGTGTTTAAGGCCTAGGATCCTCTTCATGAGGTACTTTTGTGGCCTTTCTAGTTGTTGTATGTGTCTAGTGAGGTACATGCTAAATGGGGCATTATACTTTATATTCAATGAGTGGCCTAATAAGGGAAGAGTAGAGAGAGATTATGACCTCTTTCTTCCTGGATGCAAAACCCTTGGTAATGAGATGTGCCATATAGAAGAACTTTCTGGCCACAGTGGCAGTGTTGTGGTCAAAGGAGAAGTTGTTGTCAACCTGTGTCCTCAGATCTCTCATAACGCCTTCAGTGTTCAGTGGGCTCCCATCGATGTGGTAATTAGTGAGAACTGAGTTTTTCCCCAAAGGGGATGATGACGCATTTTTGGCGTTAAGCTTAAGGCCATAGTTTCGATACCAGTCATTGATTTCAGTGAGGCCTTTCTGTAGGATGTCTACATCACTTGGGGAGTTAATAATGGCTTCCAGCTTGCAGTCGTCTGCAAACTTGGTCAGCCAGAGTCCCTCCGTGTTGACCTGGACTTCTGAGATGTAGATGCCAAACAGGAGAGGACTCAGGACTGATCCCTGTGGAACTCCACTTGTGACTGGTCGGCAGTCTGACTTGGAGTCTGCTACTTTCACACTGTGTGTTCTATCTGTAAGCCAATTTGCAACCCAACTAGTGATATAGGGGTTAATGCCTAGTTTGGTGGGTTTATCAATAATTCCTGAGTGGGGAATGGTATCAAAGGCCTTGGCCAGATTGAGGTAGGCTGTATGAACTGCATTGCCCTCATCCACAGCTCTGGTGACTGACTCAAAGATGTCAACCATGTTGAGCAGGCATGATCTGCCTTTCACAAAACTAAATTGAGTGGGATCTAGAGATTGGAGATTCCCTATATCCTTGTTAATTAGGTCCATGATAATGTGCTTCATAGCCTTACATATCAAACTCGTCAGTCTAATGGGGTGATAATTCCCAGGGTCTGTACTCACTCCCCCTTTTATTAACTTTATGGAGAGGGATGACTGTAGCAGTGCGCCATTCGGTAGGGAGAAAGCCTGAGGTGAGACTGTGACTGAACAGGGCACACAGATATGGTGCCAGTTCACTTTGTAGTTTATGTAGAACATTTCCAGGGATATTTTTGGGTCCCATGGAAGCTGTATTCTTGGCCTTGGACAATGCAGCTTTAACCTGTGCTTCAGTAATGCTGGGTGCCTGGCATTCCTCTGGTATTGTGATTGGTCCTTTGGGGGGGGTAAAGTTAGCACTGAACCTGTCAATCAGTATGTTGGTAAGGTCTGTTGGCTCAGTTTAAGAGGTACCATTGTGCAGTAACTCAGAGCAAACCTGGATATTACCATGGAGATTTTTGATATAACTATAGAAGGCTTTGTGGTTGTTTTAGTGTCTGCTGCAATTCTGCCTTCATAGCTGGCTTTAGTGGTTTTAAAGAGGGATCTCAACTTTTTGTTGAGGCTAATAAGGAAGTTCTTCCAGGCTTGGGATGTCACCTTTTTCTGCAACAGAAGTTCTTCCAGTCTTGGGACGTCACCTTTTTCTGCAACAGTTTCTTCCTTCCATTGTAGAGTTTATTAATGGCAGGGGACCACCAGATTGGCTTCCTTTTTTTTTGGAGGAGAGCATCTTGGTTCTGTTGGGTATGGCTAGTTCCATGCATTTATGTACGTGTTTGTGCAGTGCATTGGTGTATGATTCAGCAGTCATGCATCTATTTTTCCATTGACATGGGTGCCATGAAGTTAGCCACTTCTGTTTTTAGGAGCCCAAAGTCAGCTTTGGAGACGTTTTTCATGCTGATTCCCTTTGCGGGGGGTGTGTGTGAGATGTGGATTTCCATGGTGATTAGTGTGTGGTCGGATCTAACCAGGGAGGAGTTGACTATTGGTGTAGAGCAGCAGTTGCCCACGTTAGTAATAACCAGGTCAGTCTTGCTTTTTCTAGTGGGGGTAAGAATGAGCTGGTCCAAGGCATTGGAATTGATGAATTCCAGGAAGCGTTGGGCCAGTGTATTGGTGCATTAGTAGTTTTCCCAGTTGATGGAGGGGTAGTTGAAGTCACCTTGTATGAGAGTGTTGGTTTGGACCCTAATAGTTTCCAGGGTGCTTAGGAACATGGAGTGAGAGTCTTGGGACATGGTTGGGGACCTGTAGCAGGCTACGACCTGAATCGCCGTCTAACCCAATGTTGATTGTACTTGAAGTATCTCAAATGCGTTATGCTGGGCTACTAGTCTGTAGGTGTACATATCCTTTATGAATATTGAGACACCACCACCTTTGGAGCTGCAGTCCATGTTCTGGGACCGAAAGGTGTGGAATGTGTTATAGCGTGGTAGTGCAGGAGTGCTTTCTGCTGATTTAAACCAGGTCTCTGTTATAGCACAAATGTCAGTGTTCTCCATTTGAGGAGTGCTTCAAGCAAGTGCATCTTGAGATTTAGACTTGTAGCGTTGAGTAGCATGACCCTCAGATTGCATTTATTTATAGCTGTTACGGTGGTAATTTGGTCTTTGGAACATCACCTAAAAAAGCCACTGTAGGGGTGGCAAGAGCCTTAGCCAGTATCCAGAAACCCAGGGGTGACAGATGCAGGCCATCTCTGGCAAAGCATTGAGGTCTGTCAGTCATGTCATCCCAAGCAGACAGATACTGGATCCCCTTAGAATGACACCTGAAACTTAGCCAGTTGTTGAAGACAATAATTTTCTGCTTGTACTGTGGTATTATTCTGGGCGATGGTAGGATGCTTCACAGGGCTAGGGTCATACCTGCCTGGCCCACATAATCCGAGAGCTCCTCCATGTCTCTTTTCATGTAGTCCAGGGATGTGCATCTCAGGTCATTCACACCCACATGGACAGTGACTCTGGCACCTGATAGACACCTGACTGTTACCTTCTCCTTATTCAACCTAGTGAGTGGGACATCAGTGTTACTCACTACTGAGTCACCTTTGATTAGTGTATTGGGCAAGCTGTTTTACCTTGGGGCTTAGGTTGAGGGGCACACTGTGTAGGTGAGCTATGTACTTGTGGTCTGTGCTGTGTTGTGGTGGTTGAGTGCATTTCTGCCTTGGAGGTCTCTGCTGTTTGGGTAGATTTCTGTTGAGAGCTTCCGTGAAGGTGGGTTTGTGGTTTATGTTTTTTATGTGAGAGCTGTGATGGTGGGTGTTCTGGAGGGCTATGTGTTGCAAGTGGTGTGGTGCAGGTGTTGACCTTCTCCTCTTGATCAGATATTCCGGTCTTGGCTTGAGAATGCATGGCTTCCAGTTTGGATATATAAGTGCATCTCTCACAAGTCTGAGTGTTGGGAGGTAAGAGGAGAGGGTTGTCTGTGTGCATGAGGCAGTTGCTACACTGCCTCAGAATGCCCAAGTTCACCAGGTTAATAGGATAAATCACAGGGAACTGACTGTTAGACATGCCAGAAGGAATGGTCATTATTACTAAGTACTGGAGCTGTTTCCTTATATAGTCCTTTTACAGGAAAAATGTCACTCAAGGTGTCTGAGGCTGTATAGACACTGCCAAGCACTTGAGGGAAACTAATACGTAGACCCTGAAAATTTAAGGCTGAAGTATTTAGGCAGATATTCTGAAGTTAAAAAGAAATCAAGCAGTACTTACTGAAAACAAAGAATTAGCTTGTCAAGAATGATGAAAAGAGGGGAGCTGCATGAATGGCTACTGCCTGGCTACTACTAATGCTGGTCTCAGCACAGCTTCACTCTGTTGGGATACAGTGCTCCTTTGCTTCTTCTCTCACCAGAAGCAAAATGTTAGCACCAATCCCAAGAAGAGAAGCAGGCTACGGCCTGTTTGGTGATCCACAATCTTGTCCCAGATGATGCAAAGGTCTGTAGGCTTGCAGCCTTTTTCTGGTAGATGCCTCGAACAGCAACCAGATCAATCCAGTACGTTAAGCACAGACACTCACTCTCCAACCAGAAAGAGTCAGGAATCAATGCACTCTGCTCCTACTGACACCAGGATCAGAATATAAACACAGATTCCAAGTTGTCACCTATAAAGCAGTTATTAAGCTTTCTGGTGATCACCAGTCTCCAGGAAATAATGTAACTGCACTCCTTCTCTCACCAGGAGAAAACAGAAGCACTAATCCCAAGATGACTACTGAGAGGCAGAATGTGGGCTGTCCAATAACTGTTGGTCTTGCAATAGATGCTTAAAGGTAAGATGAAAAAAATGGTTTATCCTAAACACTGCAGTGTACTAGAGGAGTTAGATGTGAAAGTAGGTATATAGGTTCATAGGTTCATAGATTAGTACTAAGCTAACTGCCCTTGCGAGCCATTTTAAGCTTAGCCAATTATCCCTTATGAGACTCAAACCCTGCACCTTGTGTTTGTAAGGCAAACACCTTAACCATTAGGCCACCCTCCCAACCCCAAAAGTTAAGTTTTAGTGGAGAGTCACTATTTTTAAAACAGCAAGATAAATTGAAAGGGGGTGGTCACTTTTGTATTCTGGTACTATGGAATACAGCAGGATGGGCAATAAATGTAATCATTTGAAGGGGAGTGATTTCACAAAATGATAATTATGTGCTTACTCACACCAGCCAGTAAAAGCAGAAAGGAAATGAGCTATATGGTCAAATTAACATAAGAGGCTGGCAACTAGAAAGATAGTGATGTTTAAGAATACAACAGTAACTGGGCTAGAGAGTGGGGAAAATTTTCTGTCTGACTCACAAGAGACAGAGCTGTGGTCTCTTTTTCAAGTTTTAATATGCAGTTAAAAGCAGAATACAAGTAAAACATGGTGTAAAGAAAACAAATCACAGTATACAAAATAGAAAATGGCAATAAAGTAATACAAAATACAACAAATAGAAAGCAAACTAACCTTTTCCTCACAGAAAACTGTAGCAGTGTCTGGGTGAGCCTTTCCAGTAAAGCTCTGAAATGTTGAAAAAATTACTTCTTTTGAACTTTCCATAATAAAGGTGTGTTATTAAAGATTAATACTACTGCTCTGTATAAGAGATTGCAGAGAAAGATGCAGTATGTTGAAGGGTTTTGTACAGCTATATGAACACACTGAGAGTAGTGTTGTACAGCATACAGAAGGATTTTCAATGAGAAGAGCCAAACTGGATTGTGAAGGCACATTTAGTAAATGCCAGTACTGCAAAATAATCACTGAAAGCCACTTTGTGTGATTAATGGCATTTGTACTTTTTCCCACTGTTGTATAACAGTGGAGATGGTATATATAAGTTTGCAGGATATTTTCAGAGTCCCCCAAAGGGAGGGGGTGCAAGGGAGGATTACTCATTTAAAAATGTCCTTTTTCTTTACTGAAAGTGGCTTTCAGTTGTTAAATTTTGCAGTATTTTTCACTTGTTGAAATTTCTTTCAGAGAGTTGACATGATTTCTACATGGACATGTGCACATCAGGAGTAATGTTGCACGTAAACAGCAGCCTGCAGAAGTGTTGTACATTAAAATACAGAGTATAATAAATATACAGTCTGCTGTGTATATCATGACTGTATACAGAAAGAGGCTTACAAATGAAATGATGAGCTCATAATTTAAATGATTACTAAATGTTAATGGTGTCACTACCCCAACGTTCATACAATACAAATCAAATTTTCTACAGCATTAGCATTATTGGTGCTTGAAGGCATTTACTCAGCTATTGCATTATTCCTAAGCACTTAACTTTTTAAACAGAACAGGGTCTTTATTTTGCATCTGCTGACATGCAAATGAGCATTGTGTAAATCAAATCCACATGTTCTGCAGATAGAATTCTCAATTAAAACGTATCGGTCTAAAGTCTATGTAATGTTGTAAGATGGTATAAAATGCCAGCACTCAGGATTTCAGACAATAAACTTAAAATATTCCTCCTTTTGTCTTAAATCCTGGCTTCCTGCACCATTACTTTACATTTCAGAAATGCATTCAGTTATGATGCTTTTTGGGAAACTGATGCATCTTTAAAGTATAGTTAAGTGATGTATTTGTGTTAAACATTATTCCTTTTATTACCATTACTTCATTGCATCAGTAGTGTTATAATATGGTAGTTATACATTACCTAGATGCTAGGCTTCCTAATCCATACATTTCACCTCATCACTCTCTGTAAAATGATGACTCATCCCCAGGTCTCCCCTGTAAGGTGCCATTGTCTCAGTATGACTACCTAAGCACAAAGTGTAGTATATAAATAAGTACATAGATGCAGAGCCGGATCCAGCACTAAGCGATCTAGGCAAGTTGCCTAGGGCCTGGTGGCTGGAGGACCCACTGGCCAGCTAGGTTGCACTCACTGGATCCATCACTAGGTGACCTAGGCAGTTGCCTAGAGCCTAGTGGCTGAGGGGTCCACTGGCCTAGGGGATGTTTGATTTAATAAAAACAAAATGTAGACATATCTTCATAGCATCAATATCTTCTCCTTAAAGAGAGCCACACGCACTTGCCATCTATTTGTGCATTTTTAATATGACACACGCACCGATGCGGATGTAATATAAGCATGTTCTGCACGAGAGAAACCCAGAGAATTTAACTTGTAGCAAAGCCATTAAGATGAATTTAATGCCGTTCTCATGCATAGCAGTTAAATTTAATTTAAAGCCATTCTTAAAGGGAGGGAGGGAGGTGTGTGTGTGTGTGTGTGTGTGTGTGTAAAATACCCTAGTTAAGGACAGCAGGTTAGTCAATTAAATTACTCAGGCTCAAACCCTGTAATGTGGTTACAGGAGATAATAGCCTGAATCCTCTACACCAACTACCAGACTGCTCAAGGAACTGTAAATTTCAGTATATTTTCAAGGACTTGTGAGTTTCAGTGCATTTTCAAAGAATTGTGAGTTTCAAGGGAAGAAAAGTTTGCTGCTGCGCACACTAAGTCCTTTTTCAATGTGCAACTATTTTGTTTAGCAAATGGCAGTCAGTGATTGCGCTGTAGAATTTCAAAGCAGTTTTAGTAGCACAAAAGGTAACATACTTGCCTTTGGTGCAAAAGGCTGTGGGTTCTACTCTCACAGCATGTGAATGAATTGCTGATACTGTGGTGCACTTTAAGTGGGTGGGGGATGGGGTGATGCAGTTGAGTGTGTCCTCCTTTAAATGAGAAGCCTAGTAACTATGAACTTGTTGTCAGTTTGCCAACCATTCCCTATTGCAATAATACCAGTTTACCAACTTTTTTTTGTAATCTAAAATAGGCAATTAATTCTTCAATGGCACAGCAGTGAATTTGTAGATGAAATGCTAAAATGTAAAGTTTGCTGGTAGAAAACTCTTAATTAGTAGCAGATTTCTTTAATGTGGAATTCCACATTCATATGGCTTTTACTTCTGCGGAGATTGTGCATATTGACTGTAATGACAGATGTTGGAGTGGCCTTTTGTTGTTGAAATGTTCTGAAATGTAGTTTTGTCATTATTGATTGGTTCATACATTTTGTTTCATTGCTTACTGGAAAAATGTTCAAAACTACCAGTTTAAAACCCATTCTAATAAGTGGGGTGTATTTTACAAAGAATATAATTTAATATGATTTAGTACAATCAGGAAGGTGAATCAAAGAACAAATGCATGTTTGCATAGTCCTAAAAATGTGTGCAAGGAGCCTATGAAGAAGGAGCCTATGGAGGTCTGCTGGGAGAAGGCTTGATCCCATTACCCTGCCTAGGACCCATTTAACCATCATCTGGTTGTGTATACATGACAGAATCCCAACCTGCAGTCTTTTTTAAGTAGTTTTTACAAGAAAGGAGTTAAGCCAAGTGATGGAAAAAGTATCCCCATACAAAAAGACAACGAAAAAATATAAGGATGTTGACTTACTGACTAACACAATCCACAGATGTTTACCATGAACTGTAGATCTATTTATATAAGCCAGATCCTTAAGTTCATTAGGTGTTTTCTACAGTACTGAATGTTATTGTAATAGGAAAATAATCATGGAATGTGTTGAGGTCCTTGCTATATGATAAAGTCTTTAATTAAATTAAAAGGTCGAGTGCTTAAGTGTCCAGCTTTTGCAAAAAAAATGTTAGCTTTGTAGCCCCCCCTACCCTAAAGCTTTTTTATAAAGAACACTAGAATGCATGACAGTGTATTACTAGGGAATATGCTTGAATAGTGTTAATGTTGTTACCTGCATTTCCCTTATTTAGTATGATCAGTTTTAGTTATTACTTGAGGAGTACAAAACAGTGTTTTCTCAGGCAATCCTCTTTGCTGAAGATCATTGTATAGTAAAAGGAGGAAAAAAGAAAAACACTGGCAAGCCTCAAATGCATTCTTCAGGTAGTATGACAAGCACCTTTATTTGTCTTTACCATTCTACATTTGTTTATACAGCTGTGAATTAAATATCTCTGTATTCGAAAAGTACTTTTAAAATTAAATTAAGATGGGTTACCCTTGTGATCTTCAGTCAGGCAAGCTAACTATGCTGTTCTTAGCAGCTCTTTTCATGTTTGGAATGCCAGTCTTCTGTGAGTTGCATGATAAATCTCACATGAGGCACAAACAGACCAGAAGTAACTAAAACAATACTTTAATTTGATGAGTGAAGCTCAGGAAACATTTCTTGCACCAAAATCTTCTAGTGTGGTGAAAACTCTTCTCAGATGTACCTTGGGGGTCTAGCAAGGATTTATAGAATACCTTCTAAATAGAATTCCCTTTCAGACAAATGCCCCCACCAAGCACGTCAGTGAAATATATTCTATCCTTTCTTATTCTGTCCTTTTCCCAACACCTGGAGATTAGTTGTTTAGTTTTCTGCAAAGATTCGGATATACAAATGAGTACAGTGCTTAATCTTTGTAGTTGCTGCAGACAAACCTACCAAACTGCTGGCTGATTTTCCTGTGTTAACAACTTGCCGCTAGCAGCTAATACACTACACAGTTAAGTGATGACTTGACCGATCATATTAACTGTTTTTGTATTCAGTATTGATGGGTGATAACTAAGGTTTGCCTCATTCAAGTGCCCCTTCTCATCTGAGATTACTGTAGTCTACCATCTCTGTCTGAATGAAACATGTGTCCTACCCCCATCCATGGTGACGTTTTCAAGCATATGCTTCTGCTCAGTTTTCCCTTAGATGCGCTAGGAAATCTTATTACCTCACTTTGTTCAGACCCGGAGAGAGAGAGATGGCATACTTAATTGATTGGTATATGCCATCAACAAGAAAACAGCATGATGTGTCTTCATTTTGCCACAAATTCTGAAAATGGCAGTGCTTCTTGTATGTCTAGCATGTTAAGTGACAGTAATTATTTTTAAATAACTTTTTCCAGCAGACTTTTACCAGCAGACATGAAATATATAGCAAACATTAAAGGGAACATGGAGCACTGGTATGTTGACAGTAAGCAGGTTCATGACTACTGACTAACAATAATGTTGCAGCTGTACTGGGAGGGGAAGTTACTGCAGGTTGCAGTCTTCATTTTTTTCAGGTCTTCAGCGACCTCTGACTTGATAGCATATTTATAGGGGTTCAGGGTATACATCTTCACATACTCCTGCAAGGAAATGTGTGGTGCTTTGACCATTCTTCTTGCATACATCATTTCAGAACAGGCTGGTAAGTAGATGGTGTAACATACTGGCAGTGTTTTATTTTAACTTTAGTTTTTTAACTAGCGCCTTCTTTAATATGTCATTATTTGACTGTACAAGGCTTTCTTTGGACTCTATCCATTTGCATAGTGCACTAGAATATAGTCAGCCCCACTGAAATGTTCCTTTTCCAAGCACTGTTTAACAAAGTCTTCCTATAAATTTTGAAGTAAAGCTGTGCTTATATTGTTATGTTTAAAATGAAAGATGGAGAGAGATACCAAAACTACTTTGGGGAATGATGAAAATGCATTGGTCTTATATAAGTTTAGATATCCAAGACTTAAAAAAACTGTTATTGATTACTAAATGTCCTATACTAATTGTACAGCTGTGAACCATCATTTCTTGTTTAGTTTTTATTGAAGTAGTAGTACACTTTTAATATGTAATTTTATTCCAGTCTGCTTCCACAGAAGAGAGGGTCATATAAGCAGTCTTGTTAGAATATTTTATACTCCAAATTTTCCACATGTTTTCCATGGTTACCTATGTTTGCCAGACAGATCACCTTATAGAAACCACATCAAGCACACTGATGATTAATACTGTCAGCAGGGGCATTTTAAATGCATTTTATTCTGATATGCAAATTTTTTTCAAAGGAAGCAGATGTAAAACATTACACAGTGAACACCAACATGTGTACACAGAAAGATTATGTTATAAATTCATAGCCTTTATGCAGTAGCAGATAATTGTACTATATGCTTACATTTTCCAAAAGTAAAAGGACTGACAGGTTCTGTCACAAGGCACTTGATTTAAACTTCACTAAAGGTAATGTATTGCCACATCGGGGATGGTACTCTGTCTTCTCAAGTACTGCTTTTCAGACAGACAACTGAAGCCTTATGCCACATATCTGTGTGACACTGTTGTAGAAAGCAGATGAATGTCCTTGTGACAGTGGATTAATATATCCCATTGTGTAGAAGTTTTCGCTGTTTTATAGTGTTTTCAGAGTTACTATATATTCATAGTAGAATCGGCGTTTGGAGCCCCCACAATAGGGAGTGCAGGGTAGCTTACTTCCCTGCAGAAATGCTTTTATTGTGTAACAAGAAAGATTTGCAATTTATTGTTTTTTTTTTTGTCAAACTCACATTAAACATTTTATGGTTTCAGTACTTGTAGTATGAAGTCATAAAGGTCAAATAGACCACATTTTACTAATATGCTGTATGGCCTCAGAGCCTTGTCTGTGAAAAAAGTACTTAGTCCCTAAAATCTGTTGCCTGTCCCCCATTTTCTCCATCTGTTCATCCTGTTAAGAGTGATCCATTTATATCTGCCTGATATGACATTGTGCACCAGTATTCCCCAACTTCCCAACCCATGTCTGTTTTAATCGCAAGTGAAAACACCTATTTCCAATTCAACTCACTGCAAAAAAACTTAAGGGATACCTATCAATTATACTTCACAACTTTAATCACACAAAAAAATAAATAAGTAAATAAATAAATATAAAATAAAAATTACATCTCTATATATATTTCAACACTCATAACTCTCACACTAGCTGCTCATCTAACTTCCTATCACTCTCAACTCAGCTATCCCACCATGGAATTCTATCACCATGCCCATATCAAATAAATCACATACATTTTTGTGATATTGCTAGCCATCTACAAGCACAAACGTTTTCATTATTACTGCTATACACTAAAACCCCTTCTAGTCTCACCATGCATCTCCCTCAGGTATCACAAATGCATAACCAAATTTCTTGCCACTCCCATATACATAGCATCCCATTTTGAGATTAGAGATGATGTCCATCCAAACCCTGGTCCAGTGTAAACATCTCTAATAAATGCATCCTCAACCCTGCGTCAAAATACACTAAGCCTACCTAGAAAGACTTGAGAATGACTTGAGACATACCTCCCTGGACTATATGAAGAGAGACATGATCGAGTTTGCTGAATATGTGTCCCAGGCAGGTATGTTCCTAGCATTAAGCAGCATTCTACCATCACCCAGAATGATGGCTCAATACAAACAGAAAATGATTGACTTTAACAATTGGTTTAGTTTCTGGTGTCATTCCAAGGGGATCCAGTTCCTGACAACCTGGGAAGACATGATCGACAGATCACGATGCTTTGCCAGAGATGGCCTACATCTGTCTCCCTTAGGCTTCAGCCTTCTGGCAAAGGCTCTTGCCTCCTCCACAGTGCCTTTTTTAGGCAATGTCATGAGGTCAAACCTACCAACATGAAAATTTCATTAAAATGCAAATTAAAGGTCATGCTGTGGAACGCTAGGAGTCTAAATATGAAACTACACTCATTGCAATCATTCTTAACCTTGGAAGATGCTGACATTTGTGCAGTCACAGAAACCTGGATCAAAGCTGCGGAGAGCACCCCAGTCATACCAGGTTACTCATCCTATCATGCATTCAGACCCCAAACCATGGGCAGCAAAGCAAAAGGAGGTAAAGTTGCAATGTATATTAAAGGCATACACACCTCCAGGCTGGTCAAACAGTATGACGCACAGGAGACACTCCAGGGGCAGTTAACTATTGACAAGACCACTATTCAAATCATAGCTAGCTACAGGCCCCCAACTGTGACTCAAGATGCCCACTCCACCTATCTGGACCTCTTCAAATCTATCAGGATTCAACCCTTTACCCTGATCCTGGGTGACTTTAACTATCCAACCATAGACTGGAAGAACTACTCAGGACAAAACACAAATGCCCAGAGATTCCCTCATTTCGTCAATGCAAAAGCCTTGTACCAGCTGGATGACACCCCCACAAGAGGTGATAATATCTTGGACTTGGTATTTACCAACATGAGTAACCACTGCAGCATCTCTACAGTGTTATCCTCCCTGGTAAGATCTGACCACAAAGCGGTCACTTTTGAAGTCACCATGTTCCCTGACCCCACCCCAGCTAGGGTCAAACAAAAAAAATTCTCCAAAGCTGATTACAACCTCCTGAGGGAAGGTATTAACAGTTTCACAGCCCCTCCCCCTCCATAGGAACTAGCACATATGTCCAAACCTACACCAAAGAACTATACGAGCGTTTATTTAGCTGCATGGAATCAGGAATACCCGACTGGACAAAATCCTCTTCCTCAAGGAAGAGTAAATCTGTCTGGTGGACATCTGCATTAAATAAACTGTGTAATAAAAGGGAAAAAATTGCTGTCCAGGACCAAGAAGGAGCAGGTACCTAATTGGAAGTAATCTCTATTTAGCCTGAACAAGCAAATAAGAGCACTAGTGAAATCCTCCAAAGCAAACTTCAAGTCCAAACTGGGCACATCTACTAAAGACAATCATAAGGCCTTCTTCACATATGTCTGCAGTCTCAAAGGAAGCACTCAGATCTGCTGAGAATTGGTAGTCAAGGACACCACATACACAAACGCCGTAAATATAGCCAATCTGCTGTCAGACAAGTTCAGTGAAAACTTCACCCCTCTGTCCCCCCCATCAGTAAATCAGGACATCCCCAGCACCTACCCCCCCTTATCTCTAGGGAGCAAGTCATCACTTCCTTTTCAAAGGCACAACATACAGCCTCCATTGGACCCAATAACATCCCAGGCTGCATCCTACTTGAACTCAGGCAGGAACTTGCAGCACCGTTAGACACCCTGTTCACCCAGAGGTTGAGTACTGGTTTCATCCCAGCTGAGTGGAGGACAGCCTCTGTCATCCCTTTGCACAAAGTTGGAGCGTCCATCAAACCAGGAAATTATAGATCCATCAGTGTAACTAGTCTGATCTGCAAGACCATGAAAAGGATTATCATGGACCTCATTAACAAGGACATTGGCAACCTCCAAATAATCCATCGCACACAGTTTGATATCGTCAAGGGGAGGTTATGCATGTTAAATTTGGTTGACTTCTTTGAGACAGTCACCAAAGCCATAGACGAGGGGAAGACAGTGCACACCGCCTAACTTGACCTGGCCAAAGTCTTCGATACTATTCCCCACTCAAGTATAATAGGTAAACTCTCTCAACTAGGCATCTATCCATATGTTGCCAGATGGGTAGCAAAGTGGCTCACTGATAGAACCCACCTAGTTAAAATAGGGGAAGCCACCTCCAGCAGTAGACCTGTAACGACTGGTGTACCTCAGGGATCGGTCTTGGGGCTTATGTTGTTTGGGATATACTTTTCTGAGGTGCAGGCCAGAACCAGTGCGCTATGGCTGACCTGCTTTCCATATGACTGCAAACTGGGTGCTGTTATCAATTCCCCTAGTGATGTGGACATCCTTCAAGAGGATCTCACCCAAACAAATGACTGGTGCCAGAAACATGGCCTCAAACTGAATAACAAAAAATGCATCATCATCCCCTTTGGAGAGAGTGACGTCCCCACAAATTATCACATTAATAGCAAGGTCCTATACATGCAGTCAGTCGTGATGGACTTGGGCACCCAGGTTGATAGCAGACTGACTTTTCATCACCTTATTGCCTCCTTTGTATGGAAAGCTTTCTATGTGGCCCACCTCATTAGTAAGTGTTGATCATCCAGAGACAAGGAGGTCATAACATCCCTGCATTCTTCCCTTATAAGACTCATTATTGAGTACAATGCCCCTTTCGGCATGTACCACATAAAGCACATGCAGCATCTAGAGAGACCACAGAGGTTCCTCACCAGGAGAACCCAGGGCCTCAAACATCTACCCTACACAGATAGGCTAAAAGCCCTGTCCCTCTACTCAGTCTCATACAGACTCCTCAGAGGTGACCTCTGTCGGACATACAAAGCAATCTCAGACCCCACCTTGATGGGACTGCTGCATATCCACATGTCAAGCTCCACTCAAGTAACCCACGCATGACCTCAACCTGGGCTGTGACATCAGTAGGACTTTTTGACGGGAGAGATTTGTTTGTCCCAGAAACTCCCCCTTCTATGGAATAGACTCCATATCCACGTCAAGCAGAGTACCTCATTAACCTTTTTAAGTGCAACCTGGATAACTGGATGGGGAACAGAAAATACACCACTGGGTTTCCACCTGTGTCCCTGCTGGACAAAGGTATCGGGTGCTGACTTGTCAGAACATGGGCTAAATTCTTGGGTAGGCTTGTAAGGGCCTCATTGCCAATAGCCTGGTAAGTTCCTGTGATCTTGTTAAAGGGATCTGACCTTTTACTGTCAAATGTAAATATCAGAAGTGTCCTTAACAAGATTCATCAACTCCACGCTACCCTCTCACTCTACTCACCAGATATAGTACTACTAACTGAAACCTGGTTGAAGGCAAATATTGATGACAATGAAATTATTCCTGTAGGTTCCAGTACTTCTAGGGCAGACAGAAAGGCTAAAGGAGGTGGAGGAATAGCAATTTTATTTAAAAATAACCTCATATTACAACCATTAAATCAAGCTATCCCAGATTCCAGTAACGCTGAAATGCTCTGCAATTAATTCCAAAAAATACTTAGTCATAGTAGAAACATATATTCCACCTGGCACTAACCTGAGCATAATTAGGCATATACTGGACTAGACATCAAAAACATTCCCCCAAGAAACACTCATCATGGGTGATTTTAATACCATTTGCTTCACTTATAATTCAGAGAACCCCATTAACCATATTAGCCTACATGATTTTACCAAAATCATTCAAACTCCCACTGTAATAGAAAAAAACACAAATAGGCAGTCCATCCTACACTGGACTCTAACTAATAAACCATTGCATTCACAGTGTTCTGGTTGTCTCCCTGACAGTCTTAGTGACCACATCTCAACCTGCTTACTTAGGCAATGTACAAATCCTCTCAAACACACCATGTATCATCATCTCCGAAAAAAGAAAAATTTCAACTCTCAATCCTTTATGACTATACTCAGTCACTCTAACTGGACTCCTCTAAAGGTTTTACTCCTAGACGAGACCATGGAATATTTCAATTCACCTTCCTCAGTGCACTCGACAAATTAGCTCCACTCAGGACAATCCAGTCAAAATCAAACTCTGCCCCTTGGTTAACTAGGAAAACTTTACTCAAACTGAAGCATAAGGTCTGGGTAAGATGGTACAGAGATAAATCCCAAGTTAATTGTCTGTCATACCAAGAGCTCAGAAATAAAGCCAAAAAACAAATTAAACAAGATAAAAGAAACTACTACAACAATATCCAAATGAAACATAAAAATAACTCTTAAAAATTTTGGTCAGCAGTAAAAACAATCTTACATCCCGTCCAAGCATTATCCCCACACCCCTCTTCATCAAACAACTATTGCAGAGCAGTTTGATAAATATTTCACTGAAAGCATACTATCACCCTCCAAAAATAACTCCTCCCCTGCAACAGCAGCCTTATCACCAAACAGCAAGGAAAATGCCTTTTCCTTCCAGTCTGTTTCAACAAGTAACATGAAAAAAAAAACTTCTCAGAAAATGTTGGCAGCCGACAAATTACCAGCTGAATGCCTAAAGTTATCTGCTGATGCTATTTCTTACCCTGTATCAATCCTTATCAATCGATTTATCACTGAACAGCACATACCATCTCTCTGGAAAATCTCATACATAATCCCTCTACATAAAGGTGGAACTCTACCAAACTCTCTAATTGTAGGCCTATTGCCATTATGTCCCCAATATCCAAAATTCTGGAAAAGTGTATACATTCACAACTTCTGAACGCGTCTATATTACAAGATTGAATGCTTAGGTGATCGAACACCTAAACATCGAACTTGTAATATCGAACCCAAAAATGTCGAACAGCACAGAAAAACACATTGATTGGCCTCGGAAAAAAAAATAACTTTGCACCCAAACTAAGTGGGGAGCTTCACCCGCCACACCCCCCCCCGACGTGGGGGGCTGTGTCCTCCACCCCACCCCAGCTAAATATACCAACTCCAAGACTGCTCTACAGTAGACAAAATGGCAAAATCCGGCGAATGGCCAAGGGAAATCTTTCCCTGAGTTAAATCGGCCGTTCACTGTTTTTTGCTTTTGATATTACAAGTTCGATGTTTAGGTGTTCGATCACCTAAGCATTCAATCTTGTAATATAGACCCAACAGGGCATGGATTTAGACCTAATCATAGTAAAATAACTACCCTCCTTAGTTTCACTAACACTGTAATTCAACATAGGAATGAAGGCAGAATGGTTCCAACCATCTTCCTCGATCTCTCAAAGGCTTTTGACACTGTCTCCCATGACAAACTGCTAACAGTACTCTCTAACCTTAATTTCAGTCTCTCTGCACTTACATGGTTCTGTAACTGTCTAACAGCTTGTAAACAAGCAGTAAAATGGGAAAAACAGCTCTCCCCACTCCTTCCTGTCACACTGTGGGTACCCCAGGTTTCTATTCTTGGTCCCCTTCTGTTTATTCTCTGTACTAATAAATTTAACACAGTTTCTTCCCTTGCCTCCCTAGACCACTTTTCTGATGATTCTACACTTATATGGGCTGCCTCATCTTTGCCGCAACTAAGATATAACCCAGAAGTCTTTCTCTGCCATTGGATCCTTGCTTACCGACATCCAACTCATACTTAACCCTAGAAAAACTAAACTTCCATCCCAGTATAGTCAATGATCCCCCTCCCTCTTTCTTCAGTAAAGCTATAGACAATACAGTTATTACACTGGTATTCTCTGCTAAACTCTTAGGCATTATAATAGGCAACAACATGAGAGTTCACATACATATCTCACAAAACTTGTTTGTGGAATTTATCCCCTGAGGATACATTCCAGCATTCTATTTGCCGCCACCCCCTGCCCACTTATTTTGCTCCTGGTGGTCCAGTCCATGTCAACACTCCCTGTTCCTGGTCCTTTTCTTGCTTTGTTGTCATTAGTTCCTGTACCCCCATCTAATACTTCACTGCAAGGTTTCTGCCCACTTATTCAGCTTTTCCAAATTCTTCACTACTTTCCCGCCATTCTCCACTGCTGCATCTAGTTTTGTGCCATAAGCAGAAATGCTGATCCAGTTCTCTACTCTCTCAAATTTGTCTGTGGTAAGCACATTGAAAAATATTAAATCTGGGACAGATCATTTTCAGTATTTTGCTTATCTTTTCCCTAAGTCCTTGGTCTCTCCTCCAGCTAGTCCAGCTTTTCTGTCAGCTTATTGTTTGGGACCAAGTCAAAAGACCTTGATAAAGCCAAGGTGGACCAGACCATGTCTACCAATATTCATCTATCAAGATCACCTTGGGAGGAGAATTTGATGTTCAGGTGCTAGGAAAGGAAAGCAATTGCAGACAAGTGATTTGTGATGCAACAAAAACAGAATCAAGAAATAAAACTGCTACAATTAGAATTTAATGCCTAGTGCTCTTGAAAGGTATGCAGCCTAAACCAAAAACAAAATAAGTACTTGTTTTGAGCTATTTGTTCCTTGATGATTATGGATTGTATTTATTTTTTTTCAAATTCAGCTTTAACTTTTAATTTTATTACTGTTTTGTTTTACTCCCTGTGAATCAGTTATCCTGTACAAGAAAGAGGGAGTATAAGCAACAGATTAAGTATTCATTCAAGGGGGGATGAAAGACCCATGGAGTAGACTGTTGGAATGGGAGGATGAAGGAGGAATCCATGTAGGCATTGAAGAGGGCTTATGACAGGTGGAGAATGTGTAAAGGAGTGAGAAAGAAGTGAGAGAGTGGAGGTAATCTGTGAAAGGCACGTACAAGTCTGACCCAATAAAATGATTGTTGCTTTCACACAGATGTAATATAAGAAAAGTGCAACACAATGAATAAAATGTTGTGCCTTGCTGGAAGTATATTGCTCTTTTGATGTGAATCCTCTTATAGTTATTAACCAATAGGGTGTAAGCCTGTTTGTCAAACTAAGTTGAATGACTATCTTTCAGGCAATACGTCTTGAAATGTAAAAACATGTTTGACCCTGTTAAATGTTAACTTCAAAAGGTTTAGTATGATTAGTGACTTTTTTCTGGTGAGTTGCTGTATTCTACTCACCCTCCATTTATAGTTGTGTCTTTCGGCTTTTCCCGGTTAGGGGTCGCCATAGCGAAACTCCGGTCCGCTAATGATTGGCAGTAAATTTTTACGTACTGGCTTGTCGGGCCTAACGCACAACCTTCAACGAAAGAACGCCCATTCACGCATGTCGCTACACAGAAGACGCCCTAACTGAGAATCGAACGGGCAACGTCTAACTGTGAGGCGACAACGCTACCACAGCACCACCACCGCAGTATGCCCTCCATTTACGGTACAACCTTGAATTTTGAGCCATCTTGCAAACTGATGTTTTAAATGCAGGAAGCCTTACACAGAGTGAAACATTAAGTTGTAATGTAGTTTTATGCACCATATGTTTGGCTTGCAGAGAATGAAAGTTGTTTAATTGCAGAAACCTTTACATGATTTGAAGTACTAGGTTATAGTACATTTTTGCAGCATGTGTCTGGCTTGCACAGAGAGAAATTATGCATATGTATTTTTGTACTCCACAGAGACAGAAACTCGTCTTCCACAGATACGGAGACCATCAGTAACATCGTGCAAATAAAACATTGAACATGCTTCAGAATTTTTTAAATAAATTATGAGATTTGTATGAGATTTAGTTTTGACAGTTTTCTCATGTACTTCTTTCTAGGGATTACCAGGCCTTTCTGGAAACAATGGAGACCAAGGACCTCCAGGAATGCCAGTAAGTTTACTACCTTCTCTCATGTTTAATGAAATTTTAACATTTTTAACTTGCACATCTGCTTTAGTCCATTAATAGCTTGGTGTTCTTAGACTGTAATTAAGTGAATGATGCTTGCCTTTCGCCATGAGAAAGCAGCAGTTGTATCAAGTCAAATGAACTTTGTAAGCAGAGTGCTCAGACATATATATTGTTTGGCAGCATCATATAAGCATGCCTATGTTACAGATGAATTACATCATTTACGTAGCCAAGTGTTTAGTTATGTCTCTTGTTAGCTGGGGTAATCACTGCTCGGCCTCAGCAAATTGGCAAGCTGATGCTATAATGTGAACCAAAAGGAGCTTTTTAGTAAACGTTACATGTACTCTTGCTGAAATGTTTCCATTTGCTGCTTTCATTATTATGAATTCTGCGTGCAGATTTTTTGTCTCTGTCACTGAAGTAGAATTCATTGTGTGAACAATAAATGTTTGCTTAGAACAGTTTGCAATAAAAGATTCTTGCTTTGCCCAAAACATACATTTTGAATCCCTGATAGTAATTTCCTTTTATTCCAGTGATCAAACCACTTTTCATTTTAGTTTGGCTTCAACTCAGTCAACTGGTGTCGGGTTTACATTAAATGCTTAAAATATTCATGCACTTCTGTGATTGGCTGTGTATGAATATCCTTCCATATACTTTGCCTTAAAATATCTAATTATACGCATAATGACCTAACTCTGTCTGCTATGGATAGTATACAAGGATATTAATTTAATATTTTTGATTTTACTCACAATAAGGTTAATAAAGCTCATTCAGAGTGAAACCATGCCCTGGGTGACAGCTGGAGATTTTTGTCTGGTTGTGGTGTGTGTGTGTGTGTGTGTGTGTGTGTGTGTGTGTGTGTGTGTGTGTGTGTGTGTGTGTGTGTGTGTGCGTGTGTGTGAGCACATATACATACACACACATGCGAGCACACACACGCATACATATACCTATAGTTATTTATCTGTATATGTATACATATAAAATATATATGCAAGCCCACACACAGACATCACAGACATTATATATCTGTGTGTGTGTGTGTGTGTGTGTGTGTGTGTGTGTGTGTGTGTGTGTGTGTGTGTGTGTGTGTGTATGTGTCTATATATAATGTGTGTGTGTATATATATATATATATATATATATATATATATATATATATATACGCACACACTATATTTATTTATGTATATTATATATATTACAGTAGAAAGTCGACTATCTTAACTAATTGGGACCTAGGGTAGTTTGGATAATAAAACATATATTTAACAGGATAAAAAACTTGTAAAATCTTGTTTTTTTTTTTTTTTTGCACTCAGGGAATGCACTTTTCAACCATTCAATGATTTCAGTGGACAATAAAGAATATTTTTCATACGCAAGCGGGCTACAACTCAAAAATCACAAACAAATGAATACATATAACATGTACGTATTCAGACTTTATGATTTTTCTTACCCAAAAACTTTGGAAGGCTGCATTCAAATAATTGACATTTCGGATAATCGACGTTTGGATAATCGAGTGTCTACTATATGGAAAATATGGGCCTACTGAATCTATTCAAAAGACCCAAATTAAAACTAAAAAAATTATAAAAAAATGCATTGTTTTTTGCAGAGGGGAAACCCCTCTGCACCCCTGCCCTCAACCCCCCCCCCCGCCACTTATCTAAACATAACTCTGAGACAGCACAGTTTTAGGGAAAAGGGCATATTCCCAGTCTCTGAGAATTGTGTGATCTTGCACACTTGTTGACCATCTGCTTAGCTGACCAGATTTTGTTGACTCAACAGATATTGACCTAAAATAGTTTCAACAAAGTTCAATGTAAATGTGTATGTGTGTGTGTGTGTATGTGTGTGTGTATATATATATATATATATATATATATATATATATATATATATATATATATATATATATATATATATATATGTGTGTATATATATCTATATATATATATATATATATATATATATATATATACTTTGTTTCATTGAAAGCTCATTTCACTGAATTTCACTTCACCCTGACCAAATCGCTGAAAACTCATTTCACTGAAGTGAAGTACTAGCATGGTGTAGAGTACTGTAAAGCAAATAAAAGGTATATGCCCTTTTCCCCACTGTAGTGCGATCCTGGAATTAGTATGTATAGTTGGGGAGGCACAGCCCCCACATTAGGGGGTCTGGGGGGCATAGCCCCCCACTTAGTTTGGGTATATATTGTCTTCTGATGAGAGTTAGTCATTGGTGTTGTTAAGTATGCATGGCTGTGGTTTAAAATGTATTGTTTTGAAGCTTTTTTATACAGTCTTGTGAGTCCTTTTTATATAGTCATGTGAGTTTTAATTTAATTCTCATCGGTTGTAGTAGTATATTTAAATAGTTGTTTTGTGCTTTAACATTGTTCTGGTGAAGTTCCTACCAGAGGAGTGAAAGCGCTAAACCTTCTGTTTTGACTCAATAAACAAGTGTTTTCACACAGCAAGTGGTTTCCTTGTTGTGGTTTGGTA